>NC_051154.1:51321442-51413984 GCF_013339745.2 Dermacentor silvarum | reverse complement strand
TTACGCTAGCCGCTCGCCATCGACCCTTGCAGGAGCAGGCTCCCCGTCACACACGCTGCTAACGTGGACGAGCTCAGCAGCTGACGCAGCGGACGAGCGTAGCCCTCCCCACGCCACCCTGCCAGCCCCCGCCCCTCAGAAGCGCAGATGAGATCACCCACGTGCTGAAGATGCCACGTGGGTGATCCCCTGTGATCTCCAATTACCCCGGTCTTGCGCTAGCTGATTCAACTTGCGCCTGCAATTTTCTAACTTTTCACACTACCCCACCTCACCACCCCACCTAGTTTTCTGCCGTCTCGACTGCGATTCCTTCCCTTGGTATCCATTCTGTAGCTCTAATGGTCCACCAGTTATCCATCCTACGCATTACATGGCCTGCCCAGCTCCATTTTTTCTCTTAATGTCAGTCAGAATATCGACTATCCCCGTTTGATCTTTGATCCACACCACTCTCTTCCTCTCTCTTACATTACGCCTAACATTTTTTGTTCCATCGCTCTTTGCGCGCTCCGTAAATTGTTCTCGAGCTTCTTTGTTAACCTCCAAGTTTATGCTTCATATGTTAGCCGGTAGAATGCAATGATCGTACACTTTTCTTTTCAACGACAGTGGTAAGCTCCCAGTCAGGATGGGCATACCTGCCGTATGCACTACAACCCAATTTATTCTTCTGTAAGTTTCTTTCTCATGATCGGGGTTCCCTGTTAGTAATTGACCTAGATAATCGTACTCCTTTACAGACTCTAGAGGCTGACTGGCGATCCTGAATTCTTGTTCCCTTGCCAGGCTATTGAACATTATGTTGTCTTCTGCATATTAATCTTCAACCCCACTCTTACACTTTCTCGGTTAAGGTCCTCATTCATTTGCTGTTATTCGTCCCCATTGTTGCTGAATAGGACAATGTCATCAGCAAACCGAAGGTTGCTGAGATATTCGCCGTTGATCCTCACTCCTGAGCTTGAATACTTCTAAGCATGCAGTGAATAGCATTGGAGAGATTGTGTCTCCTTGCCTGACCCCTTTCTTGATAGGTCATCATCATGATGACCTATCATCATCATCATGTAGGTATACTTGGCTTTAATTTCTACAGCGTGAGCTCTTATGGGCTCATTCCAATAGCCATTTTTGGTCGCGATGATGCCGCCGCCACCCCGTAGCCGCTATCGCCGGAAATGCGAAAAAGTACCCGCTCCCGCCGGCATCGAACCCACGCCCGCTGCGTGGAGTTGGATACTTCACCACTGAGCTACGCAAGCGCTTGCTATCACGCAGAAGAAAAATACCTTGCGACTCTGCGCCTGCGCGCATAGGCAGGCGCGCAGGCGCAGACGACCCCAGCCTCCGCCAGTATGGTGGCGCCATCTATACTCGCGGACAACTTTCTGTGGCAATGAAGGGAAAGCTACGGGCGCATGGATGCTGCACATGTGTTACTGCGCCAAGTAGTCCGGCAGCGTTTGACAGTGCTTTGGTTGCTCAGAACAGCCGCTGAATCGACGCAGCTTCCACATGCGACGGTTTCGCATTTGCCCAGACGCGGAAGGGAATAGCCGCGAAATTAGTAAACTTTTACACTCAGTGGTGGTGTTCTGTCTTATTTAACTGTTGCTAATAAGGTGTTCATGTTTTCTCTTCTCCAGCCTAAACCACGTAGATTAAAATGTGGGACTCTCTTCAGAAGCGCTCTCACTTGTGCGCGCTTTGCCTCCGTAGCTTTCCCTTCATTGCCACAGAAAGTTGTCCGCGAGTATAATTAACGTGCCTGCAACCGCCGCGTGCGACGAGATGCGATTCACATGCGATGCGATTCAGACGAGGCACGCAATCAACGCTACCCCAATGTTAGATGTGCGCCACGTATTCTGGGTGCCTCTTCGGTACACGTTATGGCGTCTCCTCGCAAGGTACGAACCGCTGTTGAAGAAGCGAATCGTATAGCTACGTGCGCGGCTACAACCAGGCATCATCGGCCTCAGCAGACTGCTGTGCAGAGAGGATTAGAAGCGCAGCTCGCCGTCGACGCCGTCGGCGGGCGGACAGTTCAGATCGTTCTCGTCAAAATCGAGGCGAAGACACTTTGCCGTGAAGAACTTGTGCGTGGTGCCTAAATTGGAGCTACTCTTGCGCCGCTCAACCAGCTTACGCTGTGACTGTGCTGCGTGTGCCGCGCAGGCCTGTGACTTTTTTTTTTTCTTCAGGGCCTGCATTCATTGCACCTAAGTGACTGACGCACACATCGAAGCTGGAAAGAAAGCCCCTCTACAAGCCGTTATTTCTATTTTCAGTACAACAGGCGACGGATCCTAACAATCAGGAAAAGCGCGATCGAGAAGCGGTATTTTCGCACATATAATTGTTGACAGCGGAAAGAACCTATTCGCCGCATGATCGAAGCGGACAGTTCCCGAACTGTCCGCAAACCGTCTGCGGCTTCCGCCTGAGTAGCCCTGACAAGAGAGCGCGTCACAGTCACGTGATCCAGTTCATTGGTGTAGCTAGGGGGGGTCAACCCCCCCCCCCCCCACCGCAGTTTTCTGACGAACCCAACCCCCTTTCCCACGGCACAGAAAGTTTGAGGAAGTGGGCTCCAATGCCGACACCGCGTTCCACCGCGTTGCAATGCGGACAACGCGTTCCAGCAGACCCGCTCCGTGAATACGTCTCTCTCTCTCTCTCTCGGACTTATGGCCGTCAGTGCGCGTTGCATAGCGCAGCTTGCAACACCGACACCGCGTTCCAATGCCGGCAACGCGTTCCAGCAGACCCGTTCCGTGAATGCGTCTCTCTCTCTCGTTCTCATTTTCTTTATCTCTCTCCCGAGCACAGCCTCCAAAACTTCTTCACATCGCAGAGCATTGGCACGAGCGCGTGCGAACGCGCCAGTTGTGGACAAAGACGACGACGCTCGAACGCAATTATATGGTTCGCATAAATGCATGTTCTGCAAGCGTGACTGTAAGCCTAGTGGTTAAAGTGCTCGCCTTGGGACCGTGGGTACGCGGGCTCGAATCCCGCCTCGGCAATAAAAAAGTTTTCTTTCTTCATTGCTGATGCATGATGATAGCTTATTGATACGAACCACAAATTACGGCTGTTAAACAGCTTCGCTGTTAAAATAGCTCCGCCCCACAGAGAGACCACTCGTTGCACTTGGTGATGATGCGGATTGCATGCTCCTGTTCTAGGTGGCGAACTAAGGATTGTCGTCGAGAGGTCCAGGTTGTGCCACCGTGATGCCCGGCACTCCGTCTCGCAGCATCGGATGATGTGCGGGAACGGGAAGTACAGGTAGAGCACCTGTACCTCCCGAGACGGTCGCCTAGCAGATCCGCTTGAGCTCGAGGACGTCGAGGTGGCCGGAGACGCCTCGGAGCTCGGCAGTGGAGAGAAAACCGAGGTCCCTGACGCAGAGGACCTGCTCGAAGCCCTGGTACATGGTCAAAGGGCTGCACCGCGGTGCTTCAGGAAGCCGCAGCCAGGGGGCACTCAGCCAGGTGGGCTACCCAGGCCAGTCCGGCGATGGCCACCGGCAGGCAAGGGAGGGGGCTACCGGAGGACGGGGCCACCGGATCCGGTAGCATGCGGTACCGGTTCATTGCGGTATCCCCGGCAACGACCTCGCCGACGAAGCTGCTAGGAAAGCACACGCAAACCTTGTGTCTGTGCCTTTGTCGAGGACTGACGCAGCCCAACACCTAAGCAAGCTAGCGCACAGTACGTATGGACATTGGAGAAGTGGCGCACACCTGAATTCACCCAGTATCGGTTGCATTCTCCCGACCCATCTATGCAACTGCGGCTGTTACCTGGACTTCGCGAAGTGAGGAAACAATGCTGTGCCGCTTGCGCTTGGGTGTTGCATTCACCAATGCATACACGTGTTTGATTGGAATGGCTGATAGCGCCGAGTGCAATGCCTGCGGTGTCGAGGAGACCATACATAGAACACCTACTGTGCTACTGCCCATCATTTGAAAACGAAAGACATGACCTGTGCACAGCTCTCAATCAGCTGGATAAAAAACCATTCACCTAGAATAAGATCTTGGGACCATGGCCTCGAATATCGCAGCTACAAAAGGCCACAAAAGCGCTGCTGCGACTTTTGAAAACTACTGGATTGAGTGACCGTCTGTGATCCGCACTGATTGATCATCACTGATAGAGCAGAAATCTGTTCCTACGTCGGCGATATCAACAGCGGACTTTCTATTCTTCTCTTAATCTTCCTCTCCCATTTTCCCTTCCCCCTGTGTAGGGTAACCAACCGGGCTCAGTCCTAGTTAACCTCCCTGCCGTTCATTAATAATTTTCTCTCTGTCTCCCACACACAAATAAAGATGGGACGAGCGCGTGCATAAAACTTGGAGCCATTGTTGCTCTCCATCAGGCCTTCGTGTCGTCGGAGAGCTTCTTATTTCTGGTACTTGAACGAATGGTCGACCACGCTGCGTGGATGAAAGGCATTCCGAAAATATTGCGACTTGCTTGTCTAGGAAACGCATAACAAGCACCCCCCCCCCCCCTTCTTTTTTTTTGCTTGTCTCTGACTTTCATTATGTTATCTCTTTTGATATCTAGCGTCATGTGAGGATGGAGTCAGAGAAATGCCTTTTCACGCGAGCCTTGACTCGCTACAGGTGATCTGCAAACAAGGGGAGGGATCTGAGGCTCTCGTTATGACATGCACATGAAGGAAACCGTCAGCCGGCGAACCAAGGCACGCATAGGGGAGCGTTTCTATATTTTTTTTTTCTTTTTAAGTTGTGGTGTTAAATACTTCGAAATTGATTGTCTAATCATTCATGACAGAAATAATTGATTAGAAAGTAGAAGAAAAAACAACCATGCGCCGCCGGTGGGATCCGACCCACAACCTCCGAATTTCGCTTCCGGTGCGCTACCAACTGAGCTACGGCGACGGCTGTCCAATCTTCAACTTTTCTGGGTATTTATGTCTAGTGTAAGCTAATCTCGAGAGTGTTGACGAGCGCCACCCTCCTCCATAGCGGCGGACGTAGTACGTCCAGTATTATTGCGGGTGGCACGTGGACCGTGATCGAACCTTCTAATCAATTATTTCTTTCATAAATGATTACACAAGCAATTTCGAAGAATTTAACACCACAACTTTAAAAAAAAGGTAGAAACACTCCCCTATGCTTGCCGTGGTTTCGCCGACTGCTGGTTTCCGTCACAGGTGATCTGAGTTATATATACACTGAGACATATTTTGAAAAATATTTCCAGGTCCATGACCTCGATCGGTAATTTAGAAAATAGTACGAATTATTTCCTTCCAGCTGTCAATCACAAATAACTACGCAAGTCTTTACAGCGCTAAATATTGTTTCGACACGGGTATCTGAAGGCCTCCTAAAGTGCCGTCGAGGGATTAGCCTAGGTATTCTTCATCCAGATATTTCAAGTCAAACCCCTTGGCCAGGCCACTTCTCCAAATAGTCGGTAAAATTGTCTCTCCCTCGAGATCATGAAAAAAATGTTATTGACTTTCAAACAGCTGTTTTTTTTTATTCAACAAGTAATAAAGTAGCTGCATGGAAATCACTCCGAGCTAGGCACCAAGAAACTATCCCGCCTCTAAAACCACTCGGGAGCGGCTTCATAAACATATTATTATTATTATTATTATTATTATTATTATTATTATTATTATTATATTATTATTATTATTACTTGGTTTGTATACATATAACACAAGGACACGAAGGAATAGGGAGGGAGCAAGCTGACAACTCCCACCGAGAGGGGCACAACGCCTGCCTACTCTTTCAGGAGGAGGAAATAGAGGAAATGAAAACATGAGGAAAGAAAAGAGGAAATAAAGAAATGACGGAAACACAGACAGAACAAAACAAAATACAAATAATGTCTATAAACGGGAGGCCAAGTCAGTGTCCTTCAGAAAAGTTAGCAGGGTTCGATAGGCCTGGTCACGTCGGGAAGAGCACCCCCTTGGAAATAGGCAATCGTCAAGGGTCGCACATTGCAGCCCAATAACTCCATATTCCTTAATTAGCAATGCGCGCTGCGCAACGAATGCGGGACACTCTAAAACGAGATGTTCAAGTGTCTCACAGGAGCCGCAAAGCGTACACGACGGGCTGTTCACACGTCCTTGTTGGTATAGGCGTTCGCGCACCAACACAGATCCAACCCTTAACTTGTATAAAAGTGCTCTAGCACGACGGGGCAAGCCTCGACCACGAACACGGGAGGGAAAGATCCGTCTGCAACACGACGGTCTGGGTGCTGCTTTAGGAGGTGTCGGCATATCAGAAGACGACCGTTTTCAAATATGCAGGAAATGTCAGGGCAGTCACATTCATGGTGGGCACAACTTGAAGCGAGGCGATCAGCCTCTTCATTTGCAGCGATGCCCACGTGCGAGGGTATCCACTGGGCAATGAGGGATACTCCACAGGAAGTAATGTTTAATGAGGGATACTCCACAGTTTCTTTAATACTGCATAAAATTGGGCTATTGGCATCTTGTCTCAGTCTGATGAGGGCAGCACAGGAGTCTGTAAGAATGACGACCTTCAATGCTTTTAACTCTTCGTGCACGTACTTCAGAGCAACATCAGTCGCTTCCAGTTTTTCAGTTGTTGATGAGGTTGGATGTAGCATTCTAAACACTCGGTCTGATGCCAGTCGAAGGGCAGAAGAAAGCTGCAGAAGCGCCTTGCGCGTCGCTGTGTACAGATGCGTCCGTGAATACTTTAATATAACCTCCAAATTTTTCAAATAGGTGGGACTGGGCCAATTGAAATAGTGCCGAAACAGGCTGGCTATGGACTTTTTGTGTATTTCGGGAATTGACAGATAAATGGGGAAGGAACATTTGTTGCGCTTCTTCGGAGTTGTGAATGAAGTATATAGTGTCTCCTGAACTGCGAGTAATGTCCACAAACAATGCCGCCATTTTCCCCATCCCAGAGAACGGGCGCTGAATCAGCCAATTAATCAGTGCTTGGCCGTCTGATGCTCGGTGCAAACGCTCGATATGGTGTAGCGCTCTCTGGTCTGCTTGCACAAGCTCAGGGGCAACCGCGGTGCGCTTCTGTGAGTAGTGGAACAGATTGTGCCTCACGAGATAAACAACAGCATTTCTGCGAAAATCATGCACTAGATAAAACCTGCATTTAGCATAACGTCAGTAGGCTGAAAAATATTGAGGAATGTACAAATACAGGGTGTTTCAGGAATGTTGTTGTTTCGGGAATATTGAGGAATGTACAAATACAGGGTGTTTCAGCGAACACTTTCATAATTTATTTAAAGTTGCCTGTGACGGATAGCCCAATTCTAGTTAATGAGCTGGTCTACACGAAGAGGCGGACATTACTTGCACAAGAAATTGAAATGCATAATTGAATAATTAACAAAAAATCAATAATTGAGTTTTTAACTAATTACCTGATGGCCCATATTGCAATTTACAAATTGTAGCCGTGGAGTTCGCCAGGCGGATCCACTTGGAATTAATTCTCGGGATGACACCAGTTTCGAGATATCAATTCCCGAACTTTGCGGAGAAATGCATCGGCGTTCCAGTTAATTTTGTGCTTCAATGCAAAAGGGGGCTCATGGTAGTGGAGGAGAGTTTCGCTACTTTCTATATTAAGGGGCTTTAGCCTTACTGGTTTGCTCCGCCACGGCCGCTGACTCCGCCTCCTTATAGAGGGCGGCGTTATGTAGTATTTGGTGGTTTCTTAGCTTTCCTCTTGCTACGCCAGGTGTCCGCACATACCTTACTGGTTTGCTTTACCTACTCATAGAGGGCGCGGGAGTTTTGAGGTGAGGACATTGAACATTCTATGAAAGTGTAGACATATACAGCTCCGCTGTAAAAAAGGCGCAGTTTCGCCTGAAAGGCGAAGCATCGATTGCGATAGCAAATTAGCAGAGAGTCATACGAAGTAAGGATAATACTTTTATCGGCCGTACCAACTTGTAAACATTCGCTCGATAACTAAATTAACAAGCATCGTGTGAGCGCGCGCTGCAAACCTGAACACATCACACTCGATTACCGTGGACACTCGCTGTCAAAACACTGGCGTGAGGAAACGCGGCAGCAGCAGCAGCGAGCGAAGTGACCTTCGTGCGGTCTATCGCTTCAACGCAAACACACAGCACGCACAAAGCTACGAGCTGCCGACGCACCTGACTGCATAGGTCGGCAGTGTGGGAGAATACTCACTCACACTCACTCACCATAATTTTTTCCAGGCCCCGCACTCACTCACGTTCACACTCACAGCACTCACTCGCACTCACTTCCACTCACACTCACTGGCGCTCACTCGCACACGCACTCACCTCCACTCACACTCACAGACACTCACTCGCACTCGCTTCCACTCACACTCACAGGCACTCACTCGCACTCATCTCCACTCACACTCACTGGCGCTCACTCGCACTCACACTCACAGACACTCACTCGCACTCGCACTCACTTCCACTCACACTCACTGGCGCTCACTCGCACTCACCTCCACTCACACTCACAGACACTCACTCGCACTCATCTCCACTCACACTCACTGGCGCTCACTCGCACTCACCTCCACTCACTCGCACTCATCTCCACTCACACTCACAGGCACTCACTCGCACTCACCTGCACTCACACTCACTGGCACTCACTCGCACTCGCACTCACCTGCACTCACACTCACAGCACTCACAGGCACTCACTCGCACTCACCTGCACTCACACTCACTGGCACTCACTCGCACTCGCACTCACCTGCACTCACACTCACAGCACTCACTCGCACTCGCACTCACTTCCACTCACACTCACTGGCGCTCACTCGCACTCACCTCCACTCACACTCACAGACACTCACTCGCACTCATCTCCACTCACACTCACTGGCACTCACTCGCACTCACCTCCACTCACACTCACAGACACTCACTCGCACTCATCTCCACTCACACTCACTGGCGCTCACTCGCACTCACCTCCACTCACTCGCACTCACCTCCACTCACTCGCACTCATCTCCACTCACACTCACAGACACTCACTCGCACTCACCTCCACTCACACTCACAGACACTCACTCGCACTCATCTCCACTCACACTCACTGGCACGCACTCGCACTCACCTGCACTCACTCGCACTCACTCACTTCCACTCACACTCACTGGCGCTCACTCGCACTCACCTCCACTCACACTCACAGACACTCACTCGCACTCATCTCCACTCACAGGCACTCCCTCGCACTCACCTGCACTCACACTCACTCGCACTCACTCGCACTCATCTCCACTCACACTCACAGGCACTCACTCACACTCACTGGCACTCACTCGCGCTCACCTGCACTCACACTCACAGCACTCACTCGCACTCGCATTCACTTCCACTCACACTCACTCACCTCTACTCACACTCACAGACACTCACTCGCACTCATCTCCACTCACACTCACTGGCGCTCACTCGCACTCACCTCCACTCACACTCACTGGCGCTCACTCGCACTCGCACTCACCTCCACTCACACTCACAGACACTCACCTGCACTCACACTCACTGGCACTCACTCGCACTCACCTCCACTCACACTCACAGACACTCACTCGCACTCATCTCCACTCACACTCACTGGCGCTCACTCGCACTCACCTCCACTCACACTCAGAGACACTCACTCGCACTCATCTCCACTCACACTCACAGCCACTCACTCGCACTCACCTGCACTCACACTCACTGGCACTCACTCGCACTCACCTGCACTCACGCTCACAGCACTCACCCGCACTCACTTCCACTCACGCTCACTTGCGCTCACTCGCACTCACCTCCACTCACACTCACAGACACTCACTCGCACTCATCTCCACTCACACTCACTGGCGCTCACTCGCACTCACCTCCACTCACACTCAGAGACACTCACTTGCACTCATATCCACTCACACTCACAGGCACTCACTCGCACTCACCTGCACTCACACTCACTGGCACTCACCTGCACTCACGCTCACAGCACTCACCCGCACTCACTTCCACTCACGCTCACTTGCGCTCACTCGCACTCACCTCCACTCACACTCACAGACACTCACTCGCACTCATCTCCACTCACACTCACAGGCACGCACTCGCACTCACCTGCACTCACTCGCACTCACTCACACTCACTGGCGCTCACTCGCACTCGCACTCACCTCCACTCACACTCACAGACACTCACTCGCACTCATCTCCACTCACAGGCACTCCCTCGCACTCACCTGCACTCACACTCACTCGCACTCACACTCACTGGTACTCACTCGCACTCATCTCCACTCACACTCACAGGCACTCACTCACACTCACTGGCACTCACTCGCGCTCACCTGCACTCACACTCACAGCACTCACTCGCACTCACTTCCACTCACACTCACTGGCGCTCACGCTCACAGCACTCACCCGCACTCACTTCCACTCACGCTCACTTGCGCTCACTCGCACTCACCTCCACTCACACACACTCACTCGCACTCACCTCCACTCACACTCACAGACACTCACTCGCACTCATCTCCACTCACACTCACAGGCACGCACTCGCACTCACCTGCACTCACTCGCACTCACTCACTTCCACTCACACTCACTGGCGCTCACTCGCACTCGCACTCACCTCCACTCACACTCACAGACACTCACTCGCACTCATCTCCACTCACAGGCACTCCCTCGCACTCACCTGCACTCACACTCACTCGCACTCACACTCACTGGTACTCACTCGCACTCATCTCCACTCACACTCACTCACACTCACACTCACTGGCACTCACTCGCGCTCACCTGCACTCACACTCACAGCACTCACTCGCACTCGCACTCACTTCCACTCACACTCACTGGCGCTCACTCGCACTCACCTCCACTCACACTCACAGACACTCACTCGCACTCATCTCCACTCACACTCACTGGCGCTCACTCGCACTCACCTCCACTCACTCGCACTCACCTCCACTCACTCGCACTCATCTCCACTCACACTCACAGGCACTCACTCGCACTCACCTGCACTCACACTCACTGGCGCTCACTCGCACTCATCACCACTCACACTCACTGGCGCTCACTCGCACTTACACTCACAGACACTCACTCGCACTCATCTCCACTCACACTCACAGGCACTCACTCGCACTCACCTGCACTCACACTCACTGGCACTCACTCGCACTCGCACTCACCTGCACTCACACTCACAGCACTCACTCGCACTCGCACTCACTTCCACTCACACTCACTGGCGCTCACTCGCACTCACCTCCACTCACACTTACATACACTCCCTCGCACTCATCTCCACTCACACTCACTGGCGCTCACTCGCACTCACCTTCACTCACTCGCACTCATCTCCACTCACACTCACAGGCACTCACTCGCACTCACCTGCACTCACACTCACAGACACTCACTCGCACTCATCTCCACTCACACTCACTGGCGCTCACTCGCACTCACCTCCACTCACTCGCACTCACCTCCACTCACTCGCACTCATCTCCACTCACACTCACAGACACTCACTCGCACTCACCTCCACTCACACTCACAGACACTCACTCGCACTCATCTCCACTCACACTCACAGGCACGCACTCGCACTCACCTGCACTCACTCGCACTCACTCACTTCCACTCACACTCACTGGCGCTCACTCGCACTCGCACTCACATCCACTCACACTCACAGACACTCACTCGCACTCATCTCCACTCACAGGCACTCCCTCGCACTCACCTGCACTCACACTCACTCGCACTCACACTCACTGGTACTCACTCGCACTCATCTCCACTCACACTCACAGGCACTCACTCACACTCACACTCACTGGCACTCACTCGCGCTCACCTGCACTCACACTCACAGCACTCACTCGCACTCGCATTCACTTCCACTCACACTCACCTCTACTCACACTCACAGACACTCACTCGCACTCATCTCCACTCACACTCACTGGCGCTCACTCGCACTTGCACTCACCTCCACTCACACTCACAGACACTCACCTGCACTCACTGACACTCACTCGCACTCATCTCCACTCACACTCACTGGCGCTCACTCGCACTCACCTCCACTCACACTCAGAGACACTCACTCGCACTCATCTCCACTCACACTCACAGGCACTCACTCGCACTCACCTGCACTCACACTCACTGGCACTCACTCGCACTCACCTGCACTCACGCTCACAGCACTCACCCGCACTCACTTCCACTCACGCTCACTTGCGCTCACCTCCACTCACACTCACAGACACTCACTCGCACTCACCTCCACTCACTCGCACTCACCTCCACTCACTCGCACTCATCTCCACTCACACTCACAGGCACTCACTCGCACTCACCTCCACTCACACTCACAGACACTCACTCGCACTCATCTCCACTCACACTCACTGGCGCTCACTCGCACTCACCTCCACTCACTCGCACTCATCTCCACTCACACTCACAGACACTCACTCGCACTCACCTCCACTCACACTCACAGACACTCACTCGCACTCACCTCCACTCACACTCACAGACACTCACTCGCACTCATCTCCACTCACACTCACAGGCACGCACTCGCACTCACCTGCACTCACTCGCACTCACTCACTTCCACTCACACTCACTGGCGCTCACTCGCACTCGCACTCACATCCACTCACACTCACAGACACTCACTCGCACTCATCTCCACTCACAGGCACTCCCTCGCACTCACCTGCACTCACACTCACTCGCACTCACTGGTACTCACTCGCACTCATCTCCACTCACACTCACAGGCACTCACTCACACTCACACTCACTGGCACTCACTCGCGCTCACCTGCACTCACACTCACAGCACTCACTCGCACTCGCATTCACTTCCACTCACACTCACTCACACTCACCTCTACTCACACTCACAGACACTCACTCGCACTCATCTCCACTCACACTCACTGGCGCTCACTCGCACTCACCTCCACTCACACTCAGAGACACTCACTCGCACTCATCTCCACTCACACTCACTGGCGCTCACTCGCACTCGCACTCACCTCCACTCACACTCACAGACACTCACCTGCACTCACACTCACTGGCACTCACTCGCACTCACCTCCACTCACACTCACAGACACTCACTCGCACTCATCTCCACTCACACTCACTGGCGCTCACTCGCACTCACCTCCACTCACACTCACAGACACTCACTCGCACTCATCTCCACTCACACTCACAGGCACTCACTCGCACTCACCTGCACTCACACTCACTGGCACTCACTCGCACTCACCTGCACTCACGCTCACAGCACTCACCCGCACTCACTTCCACTCACGCTCACTTGCGCTCACTCGCACTCACCTCCACTCACACTCACAGACACTCACTCGCACTCATCTCCACTCACACTCACTGGCGCTCACTCTCACTCACCTCCACTCACACTCAGAGACACTCACTCGCACTCATATCCACTCACACTCACAGGCACTCACTCGCACTCACCTGCACTCACACTCACTGGCACTCACTCGCACTCACCTGCACTCACGCTCACAGCACTCACCCGCACTCACTTCCACTCACGCTCACTTGCGCTCACTCGCACTCACCTCCACTCACACTCACAGACACTCACTCGCACTCATCTCCACTCACACTCACAGGCACGCACTCGCACTCACCTGCACTCACTCGCACTCACTCACTTCCACTCACACTCACTGGCGCTCACTCGCACTCACCTCCACTCACACTCACAGACACTCACTCGCACTCATCTCCACTCACAGGCACTCCCTCGCACTCACCTGCACTCACACTCACTCACACTCACTGGTACTCACTCGCACTCATCTGCACTCACACTCACAGGCACTCACTCACACTCACACTCACTGGCACTCACTCGCGCTCACCTGCACTCACACTCACAGCACTCACTCGCACTCGCATTCACTTCCACTCACACTCACTCACACTCACCTCTACTCACACTCACAGACACTCACTCGCACTCATCTCCACTCACACTCACTGGCGCTCACTCGCACTCACCTCCACTCACACTCAGAGACACTCACTCGCACTCATCTCCACTCACACTCACTGGCGCTCACTCGCACTCGCACTCACCTCCACTCACACTCACAGACACTCACCTGCACTCACTCGCACTCACCTCCACTCACACTCACAGACACTCACTCGCACTCATCTCCACTCACACTCACTGGCGCTCACTCGCACTCACCTCCACTCACACTCACAGACACTCACTCGCACTCATATCCACTCACACTCACAGGCACTCACTCGCACTCACCTGCACTCACACTCACTGGCACTCACTCGCACTCACCTGCACTCACGCTCACAGCACTCACCCGCACTCACTTCCACTCACGCTCACTTGCGCTCACTCGCACTCACCTCCACTCACACTCACAGACACTCACTCGCACTCATCTCCACTCACAGGCACTCACTCGCACTCACACTCACCTGCACTCACACTCACTGGTACTCACTCGCACTCACCTCCACTCACACTCACTCGCACTCACCTCCACTGGCACTCACTCGCACTCACCTGCACTCACACTCACTGGCTCGCACTCGCACTCACCTGCACTCACACTCACCGGCACTCATTCGCACTCACTTCCATTCACACTCACTCGCACTCACCCCTTTGAAATGAGTGCGAGTGTGAGTGAGTGCATCATGAGTCACTGTGCATATACAAAGTTTCCAATTTAGCACCTGTTGCATCGGGAGTGCGCCAAGGCAGTGTTTTGAACCCAGTTTTATTTTTAATATACATAAAAGATTTGCCTTCCCGATTACATGGCAACATCTGTCTATTCGCTGACTATTGTATTTCGTACCGCGAAATTAATCACAGTGATAATCACCATATACAAAATTCTGCCTTTTCTTGGTGTCAGCAGTGGCAGATGACTCTAAATGCCCAAAAATCTGTAACGCTAACAGTACGAAAGAAACAGATATCTCAGTTTACTTACATTATTAATGACACGCCTCTGACTTGTGCACTTCAGCGTAAATATTTAGGTGTCACTTTAACATACTCTCTCCGATGGGAAAGCCATGTTAACGAAATAACCTCAAGTGGAAATCAATGTATATGCTGAGCACTAAAGCGACTCTTCTTTCTGAGAAGACACCTTCGTCTTGCGCCCCCAGATAAAATTTGCTGGCATACAAAATGCTTGTTCGAACAGTGCTGGAGCACGCCAATATTGTTTGGCTTCTGTACACAAAAGAACTCATTGCAAGAATGGAAGGGGTGCAGAGGAAAGCAATAAGGTTCTGTTTTAATAAATACAAGTTAACGGATTCATTGACCCAATTATTAAAGAGAGATGGTTTATTAACACTGCAAATTAGGTAGAGAAAAATTAGCACTACTAAAGTTTTCGTTTCAATTTATTCATGGTGACATAATTAAACATTGACGTCAGCCCCAACCTCTCTGTGTCCATCTCTCTGTCATTGACATTAGACGTGTGCATGCTTGCCGCCCATGCTCGCTAAGCTTCCCTTCGGTCGGATTGAGCCAAGAGAGCGGGAAATAGAGGGAGAGATTGACTGTCCGTATACTTAGTCCCTCTTCCGCTCTGCCTGTTTATATAAGGAGCCTGTACATGTACGTTTAAGAGGGAACCAGGAAGAAAATTAGGAGCCATTCCATCCTCTGAAGGCGGATGACCAGCGAAGGTTTAGAAAATCACACGGTATTAAGCGTCTTCACTCAGTGGAAGTCATAGCAAAATTTGCGAGTCATGATTTGGATATGTCTGCCATCAGAGCTCCAGCCCATACATATTCCCGTGCGTATTAAAGAAAATGTGGCAGTTTCGACCGAATGACGAAGCTTCGATTGCGATAGCAAATTAGTAGAGAGCTATACGAAGCAAGGATAGTAGTTTAATGGGGCCGTATAAACTTGCAAACATTCGCCTACTAACTAAATAGACAAGCACGGTGTCACGCGCGCACAGGTAAACATGAACGCATCTCGCTGAATGGCCGCGGAAACTCGCTGTCAGAACGCTGGAGTAAGGAGGCGCAGCTATAGCCGCGAGCGAATTGACCTTCGTGCCGCCTCTCGCTGCAAAGCGAACTAAACGTCGAAAACACAGCGCATACGAAGTTACCGGCTCCAGTTGAACATTGTTCACGTCGCAAATCGCTTTGAAGAGGAGGCCCGCGCGGGCGCGCACTTTTTCCACGTCGCAGATCGCTTTCTAGATACGACACCCACGCGGCCGCCGCCAAAGCAAGACGACCCCCCCCCTACCTGCCGCGCCACATAAGCAGCTGCCGCACCGCCTTTTTCCTCGCGCGCGCGAGATTGAGCAGCAAGACATGTCGGCTGACCCTCCCAAGCTTGCACTGGAGTTACTGTATATGCCAGCACATATACAGTTAACTCTAGCTTGCACTCGCACACGCAGCGTACCGCCGGCACGCGGCGACGATTTTACCGTGTTAGGACTTTATACGGAACCTCACAACGACGTCCACGACCACGGTAGAACTTCGCTTGGAGTCTCCATATAATTGCTATCGCAATATAATATATCCGCTCATTTCATTATACATTGTCTCACTCATGCCTGAACCTTGGATTATTACGACCTTAGTGAGTGGTTTCTATATTGGCGTGCACAATCTGGTAGCGCGATAAGTCATCACCGCGAGTGAGCTTGTATCCACAACGTGCCTCCATTTTTCCGCAAGCAAGGTGAACCGATATCATCTCTGCTTATCGTTCAAACACTCACCACGTTCACACTCACTTCCACTCACGAGCACTCACTCATGTTCACACTCACCTGCACTCACACTCACGTTCACACTCACCTCTATACACTCAGAAGCACTCACCACTTTTACACGCACGAGTCACAGCACTCAGTCACGTTCACACTCATCTCCACTCACCACGTTCACACTCACTTCCACTCACATTCATTGGCTCTCACCTCCACTCACACTCACTGGCACTCACTTCCACTCACACTCACTGGCACTCACTTTCACTCGCACTCACATCCACTCACACTCACTGGCACTCACTCGCACTTGCCCTCACACTCACTGGCACTCACTCGCACTCACCTGCACTCACACTCACTGGCACTCACTCACACTCGCACTCACCTGCACTGACACTCACTCTCACTCGCACTCACTTCCACTCACACTCACTGGCACTCACTCGCACTCGCACTCACGCCTTTGAAATGAATGCGAATGAGTGTGAGTGCGCCGACCTATGCCTATGCCTGACTGTGCCTAGGTGGTGTTGACTGTGCCCCCACCGCAGATCACTCTCAAGATAAGGTCGCGCGCAGCCGGAGTTGGACGCCGCCGCCCCTCTCCCTCGCCCTGGTGCCTCGCAACGTTGGGTACCTCGCGCGCCACGGCAGGCGGCGCACTTCCTACCCGCTTTCCTCCCTTTCGTGCGGGCGAGATTGAGCCGCGATCGCCGGCTCACCTTCGCACGCTTTTACTCGCACATACAGCATACGGCGCGCGGCGACGACTATATCGCCCTTGGACTTTATACGGAACCTCACGGTGACGGCAGAAATGCGCCTGGAGTGTCCATATAAATGCTATCGCAATAAAACACGAAGGCTAAAGCTACAGCAATTAGACCACTCGTGAAAAACTTGCATGATGGCACACAAAGCACCCATGTAACAGAAGCGATAGCTCGATCATTGCACAGTATTTGCCGTCTGGAACGCGCAACGCACGCAGAAGCAAACGACATCTTTCACAACATGGCGTCAAACGCAGCGCGCATCTTTTATTGCGATAGCAATTATATGGACACTCCAAGCGGATTTCTGCCGTCGGCGTCGTCGTCGCCGTGAGGTTCCGTATGAAGTCCAACGGCGATGAAATCGTCGCCGCGCGCTGTATGTGCGAGTGAAAAGCGCGCGAGGGACGCGCGCTTTCACGGGGAGCGAACGCACAGAGGAGTGCAAACGCGACTTCTTCCGTCGCGCGAGAGGCCGTGGAGGGACGGGAGGGGAGGCGACGTTTAGCGGCGGCACCAAATGCGTATTTATATAAAAACGTTGCGAGGCGAGAATGTGGCAAATACTTCAGACGCTGCTCGACGAGTGTCCCGTTCTGCTCTCGTCAAAACCTCCGAGTCGCCGCCAGAGGCACCGGCAACCTTTATTCTATGCCGGCAACAGTCACCAACGCCGCGCGCGTTCGGTGCGAACGCGGGCAAAACGCCGCCGGCGTCGACTACAGTTCTGCGCGTTGCTGGTGCTGCTACATGCCCATGGTTATACAGCTGATAAAACTACTATCCTTGCTCCGTATAGCTCTCTACTAATTTTATCGCAATTGATGTTTCGCTTTTCGGGTAAAACTGCGACATTTTTAAGACAGCCGTCGGTGAGCTTGCGCTTGTGCGAGCAAAAATCTGCTTACAGCTCCGAAAGTCCGCGACTTCCGGTCCATGAAAAACGAATGCGATTCTGGCAGCTCTCGGACTGGTGGGCAGAGCTTCCGAAGCTGTTCGAGAAAAATTGAACGCCGGACGCAGTCCAGGATTGATAATCGAAGAGGCCCAGTGTGGAGAGGCGGACGACGGTACGCGTCGATGTTCCGCTGTGAACAATTTCACCCGATTTTCTGGTAATGAAACGCGCTCACTGCAGTAAGCTAGCTAATATTATATTGTCCTCCAATGCCACATTCTTGCACGAAATGTACACGTTTCTATTTACTTGAAAGAATCGCAAACTCGTATGTTTCGCTTGCGTTCCGCCTACTCTGTGAATTGTTGCGTCAGTTATTAATACCGCATTCTCTGCGAATCTTGCACTGGTTTAAAAAAGTCTGTATTCCTGTACACCGAAGGCAAAGTACAGCATTTTAGTTAGTGCGCACTCCACAAATCCTTTTCTTTTCGCTGTGAAATGCAAACAGTTAATGAGTTCAATTAGGCAAGCTAGGCCACTGTGACAGTGCGTTAGTAAGATCATCAGGGCCGGTATTTTGTAGCGATGCGATATGCTTTATTCCATACCAGTCTTATCAGCCACCGCTCACGGCCGGCTCATGCCGTTGATAACGCGAGCGGACCGTCGCTCTGACCACTCACCAAGCGCGAAAAGGCATTAGCATCGGAAAGGCATCACTACAAAATACCGGCCCTGATTGCTTCAGACGAGATTGTTTTTATCGCCATTGCACGCGGTTACACGCACGACAGCAATGCGACAAAGTTGTAATTATTTGAGGAGCTAAAATCATTAGGTAGTTTTATTTCAGCTACTACCATAAACTGTCCTGCATCAAGCTAACCGCACCATCTTCATCTTCTTTCTGGGGTTTTACGTGCCAAAACCAGTTCTGATTATGAGGCACGCCGTAGTGGAGGGCTCCGGATTAATTTTGACCACCTGGGGTTCTTTAACGTGCACTACAACGCAAGCACACGGGCGTTTTTGCATTTCGCCTCCATCGAAATGCGAACCGCACCACAACGAAGAGCGAAAGGAAATTATAATTGCGCCGCCTTTCAACTGAGTGTTATGACATCCTCAGTCAAGAGACTGCCGTGTCACACATGATCTTTGTATAACGTCATATTTTAGCTTTCCTTTTGTAGCAGCCGAGTACAAAAGCGCGCGACCTAATTGTGAGACAAAATTAATTCGCCGTAGTGGTATCAGAACCACATGTTACAAGAACATCTCTGGTCGCGTAACCGCTAAGCGCGAGTCATGCAATTATCGCAGTTGTCATAATGCAGTTATTGTAATATAATGTGTATGATGCGATATGATACGAGTCACGCTTGCGACTGTTTTTCTACTGCTGAGTGATGTTCACACCACCCCATTCATGTTTCGTGGTATCACAGTTTTTGGAGTGATCAACACACCGTGAAGAGTCACTAAAGTGCGGTATTCACGTCTCGCTGCTACCACCTCATTTAATTAAAACAAGATAAAATGGTTTCTGTGATGTTCTCGAAACACTAAGCGATAATAAAATTTATGATTGTGGCGAGCGGAAGGAAGGAAAGAAACTTTATTTCAAAAAGCAAAATTAGGCGAGCGTGGTTAGGCCCTTAGTCCAGGGCTCCACTGGCGCGAGCGGCTCGCTGGGCTTGGTCCAGGAGAGCCACTTAGCTCTCCTTTCCCTCGTCCGCAAGCCATGCCTCCCACTGCCTATTTACCATGAGTGGTTGTGATGTTATGGGCTAGTAATATGTGAAGGCCTTTCCAGAGACTCCCATGTGATATGTTGTAGTGTTGGTTCGTTGGAACATCATGGACAGACGTCCAGAAATCTAGGTTGGGGAAGCTGCTTGTTTGAATGCGCCGCCAGTCCCTACTTTGCTGTCTGTTAAGGGCCTTGTGTGGATGACCATAGTCTCTGCGTTCCTACAGTTGTTGTAGAAGAATATAACGAGTGCTTAGAAGAAGTTCCGCGCTCGGCCTGGCTGCAGCTCGGTTGTTCAATCCTCGAGCTATACGGTCTGCCGCAACGTTACCCTCCAAGCCCTCGTGAGCCGGACACCAGATAATGTCGTGGTGTCCTTTCAAGGTTTGTCCCAGAATTCGGCGTACCATTTTGGGTACCGTCCCATTTAGAAACAGGCAACATGCCGTCTGCGAGTCGGACAATATGACTGCCGACTCGTTTCTGTGTTCCGCGTCTGCAATGGCCATAGCTATTGCAGCCGCTTCGGCCTCACACATGGATCGAGTTACGACCGTGGCCATTATGATATGTTGTTCTTGGGTAACCGCTAGCATGAGAGTCTCTCTACTGGCTCTGTTAGCGTCTGTGTAGTACGCGGCCGAACCTTTCCCAAAACGATTCCGCAGGGTTACAGCTCGTGCTCGTCTTCTACCGGCATGGTAGAAAGCTCTAGTAGCTAATACACTGTATTGTACTGTAATAACACAACACCTGCACAAGTCTGCACATCTTTCTGTCCATGTTTTTCAAACTGCAATGCTGGCTTGTCTTGCCTACTAGCCCAAGCTTCCATCCAGTTTTACACCTCTGCGTGCTTTGAGGAAGAACTGACAAAATAATTTTTTAATAGGTGGCTTTTGATGCAGTGATCATGGCATAAAGTCTGAATTCATTTAATCCACCAAAAATATAATTATATCATCCTTTAAGTGAAGCAGTCAAAAAAAAAAAAAAAACATGTAACGAGTGCAGCATGGCATTGTGGCGAAAAAAATTTTGCAGCGATGAAACGTAGTGCTCATGTGGTAGCACAAACAGGTGACACCTGCAAAGCTAAAGAGAAAAGCAAAAATTGTGTACTTCATATGCTTTGCGACATCCTTTTGAGCTTCCCTTTATCTCAGTTGACTAACATTTTTCTACACTGCTCAGGTATGATGCATTACTTCCTTCACCTTGCAAACTTTTTCTCTGCACAGGCTAACGATCGACACACTGTGCTGCATAGAACCCCCTGGAAAGTTTTTTTCATGAAGAATTTCAAGACATGAGTTAACACACTACTAGAGAATGCTTGTGTAATTTTGGTAGCATACTGTATTCACCTAAGTTTCAGGTAGTAATCGCTCAGAATGAGTGTTGCAGTATGTACGCAGCAGATGTTTGCAATCATCACAATGAAAGCACTGCGACTAATGAGTTTCATTACAAGGCTTTACTGCAGCACATTAGTGAAAGACACATTAAAAAATACTGAATTCAGTAAACAAAAAATATTGAGTTCACTGCCACTGGTGCGCACTTAGCAGGATTGCTGCTAGGCTTCTCTATCTAAAAAGTTGCAATATTCTGTCACCTGAAGTTCCTGCTTCCAAGTAGCATCACCCCGTGTTTAACAACTAGCAGACAACCAAACACAGCTGCTTGTGATACACGCCCTAATAGACCACACATCTGTAGCGGCACCTTAGCATGCACAGTTACTTCCAACCATAACCATTAATTTCATGTAACAGTACTTCAAGGGCTCTACAATTAAATATAAGTAAGGGTTGGGCTGATTATTCTCTCAGCTGCCAACTTGAAGTGACACACTTGAGTACTAGGACTGCTGCTCCAAATTCACTTGTCCTAGGGCATAACATTAAGAATCTTCAGAGGTTCAAAATCAACCTGATTTCAGCTAAAGTGCTGTCTCTTGAAAGCATGCTGTTATCAGTTAAATATGCAAGCTACAGGGTTGATTAAGAAAGCTTGTTTGCTTGGTGCATGCTAAGGTCCGAAATACAGCATGGTAAACAGGCCTGCATAGTTGATATGGCCTATAAGTGGCTGATATGAAATCGTTAGCAGTTGCTTCTTTTTAACACTTATTTTAATTGCAGCCTGGTGCAGCCTGCAACATCACAAGCGCTAGGAATGGGCAATACTGCTACAAACTGCACAGTGGGCAAATTACATTAGGCACGAATGAAAATGTGAAGAAGTCTTGAAGGCTCAGTCATATGTGAGAACAAAATACTTAGCTGTTCAACTTAAATAGCACTTATTCATTCATATAGCAGTTCAGTATCCACCCCAGCAGCTTTGTTCACTCTTCCAGACATTTATGCAGCACAAACTGCATTCTTCACTAGACACGCCCACTCTGTGGGGAGAAGCACACACACTGACATTAACAGGTTGCACTTATAACAAGGTGAACAGACTTAACAGATGCATGTAAGCATGCTGCAGGGTAAATCAAGATTGCAGAGCACAGCGATCATCAAGATCTTTGGGTTGCATCTCCTGCATCAGTTGGATCTGCTGCTGCAGCAGGTTGTACACTGGATCATCCTTTGCATGTGTAAGGTCATCATAGCGGCTCCCTACAGTCCACAAGGTCTCTACATCATAATGTCTGCGTGCTTCTGCCAAAAATACGTGTAACACCACATTCCCCATGTCGAGCACTTTCCAGTCAGCACTTTCTTCACCCTCAATGAACAGGGTTGGGTCGGTGCTATCCTTCTTGCGCTTGTACTGCAAGGACAAAAAACAGAGAAGATAACATGCACTAAGAATATGTAAGAGTACATTAAACAAGCATTGATGAAAAGTTTTGCAGTATAATGTTAAAGTTCCATTGTTGACAGAAAGCTGTGCCAACAATGTAGACGGCAACACATTCCACATGTCAGATAGGTGCTGACTTGTGTAGCAGTCACATAAGTGGGCAGTATTTGTAGCCTTTTAGCAAATCAATCAGGACGGACACAAATGGACACTAAACTTTGGCAAGGCTTGATAAATAATTAGGCAGCAAAATACCTAAAGCAGCTCTGGGCAATGATAAATTTTATTCATGAAACTGTGGACACTTTTCTAGGTTCAGAACCATTTGTCACACAGAGGCAGTCAGCACCAGCAAAATGCAGCTGGCACTGATCAAAACTGATTGAGCTTGTTCAGGAATGAGTATGCAAGAAAACTTGGCCTTTAGTTTCTTTTCTCCTAATTGAAAAATTGAGAACACAACTGAAGACCATTTAGGCTTTGATGTTGATGTAATTAATGGCTTGCATGAAAATAAGAGCTGAAAGGTACTGGATTCCATTCGATTTGCTTCACCTGCTAGACTACATAACAATAAAAGCCATTCTACCTATTCATATGTGTGCATCTGCGTGCTGTGAGTGGCTTATATTATTTATTTATAGTTTAATTCATACAACAAATGACCAGTAACTTTGTAGCTTAAGTATGCCTTTTATAATTCGTTGCTCAGTGAAGGAAAGAAAACTGAACATTATAATGGCTGATGCATGGTGATGAAAGACCTCCTTCCTTGGGTTCCCACTGATTTCTTCGGATTCACATAGGCTTGTGTTGGAATGTTCGTTCCCTGTCCAAGTTGTGTACCATGAGATGAAGAATTACATGCTTAATATCTGCTACTACCTACTGCAATATAACAATCCACTATGAAGAATTTTACAGTGCAGCTAACAGGTGCTCCACCTGTTATTGGCAAAAACATCCGACAGTTTTTCAAATCATTCTGGCATGCACTGCTTCTGAATGCATAGCATGAACGCTTTTTGCTAGAAATATCTACTTGGAGAAAAAAGATTAATAAAAATAGGTTCAGCCAGTTACCTGTTGATCTAAAATTTTTCTATTCATGTTTTTTTTTTCTCCTTTTTATTTTTATTTTGCTATGTTTCCAACCCAAGCTTCACTTCTTGATTGCAAACACAGAAGGATATGCTTTATTGTTGTTTCTCTCTCTTTTCTATCAGTAGTTTTCCATGTCTGTTTTCTACCGAAGCTTCGTTACTTATCACGAAATACAAAAAGGATAGACCGCAGAGCTCATCTTCACCACATTCTACGTACTGCACATAAAAACACTTTCCACTGCTACTTTTCCAATACTGTTCGAAGTTATCATTTTTTACGCTCGGTGTGAATGAAACATTTAACCTTTTTCTCCCGGCTCACACACAGAAAATACATGAGACAGTCTACATAAACTGTCTTTACAGTGAGTATGGCATCAAAATGGATACTAGTTGCCATACCAATTTTCGCAAAAATTCTGTCACTCCTCGAGCTTGACGTGGTGAGATTGCTGTTGCTAAAACCAAGTAGTCTGCATACGTCATCTCCTTTGGAACTGTGATAACAGCTATGTCAGACAGCTTTTCTTCTCGTAGAATGTTAACCAGCTCTTCTACTTCAAAGACACCAGTTTCACCACCTGTGGGGAAAATGAGAGAGTAAAATTTATGGCAGTTATCTAGCTAAACAAGAGGGGAAGAAAACATTGGTTATGCTCAAATCTCAGCCCAACAATGACAAAACATCTGCAGATTTTGTGTCCATGTCACTCATGCCAGGTACTTTTCAATGATTAATGCATACAATATGGCAGGCTGGTATTGCAACAAGTGGCACACAGTTGGAAAGACTGCAATAAAGGAAACAGCAGCCGGACACTGGCACCCACCTACACGTTATAGCAAGTACACTGAACATATACACCTTCATATCTGCAAAACCAAAGTAACAAAACTTATCTGGTTTACATCAGACCATGGCCCAAAGTCAAGGAGGCCTCTCCTCTGTCTGCTGTTAACTAAGGAAACATTTTAAACCAGAAACTGTAATGGTTTCTCCAACCTCCTACTAACAATTAGCATCTCATTCCTTGGAACTAGCATCCAATAACTGTGAAACAGGTGCTCAATTTGGTTTGAAGGCTAAATGCCAAAATTGAATTTACTTCCATATGTGTGCTCTTTTTATTGATGTGACCATTACATGATTGCAGCTTTTGCCCATTCATTAACATTTCAACTCATGACATTATGGCTTCCACAAGGAAGCCTTGCTCATTCTGAACAATGCCGCCTTGTGGAAGCCGAAACATACAACCCCTTTGACTGTGCCCACTTATGTCAGCACTGTTTTTCCTTTCCTTTAATATGAATTTACTTCCCAACCAAATTAGATGTTAATCAACTATCGATTAAAGGTTTCACCCATGTTTCCTTTGGTTGGAAGCTCACAAACTGTCTGTCTACTTTTTTTTGGTTTATAATGTTCACAAGCCATCCATGACTTGTTTGTCATCAGCCTCTGTGCATATGCTTTTTTTCTTTCGCGTGTTTCTTTTGTTACAATGATTTGCATGCTGTGTTTGAGTTCCTACCATAGCCTTTACCTGTGTTAACTGGATGGACTGCACCCCATGAAGTTTTTCTTTAAATTTTCATCCATGTTCCTTTTGATTTGGTTGAAGCCATACACACCATCGCCAACCATTATGGACTTACGTCAACCATTTTTTAAACCCTTCTTATTTTATTCTGTCATTTTGACATGTGCTATACTATGCTTCTGCACAGAAAAATGTTTTCTTTGCTGCCTCATTTGACTGTTTCCTAGATAATGTATTTTGTTGTAATGCAAGTTGTGCCCTTGTATAAGCTTGCTGAACTTTTTTTCTAGGGTGCCAGGGATTTTGAAGCTTCATTTCAATACAACCACTTTTTCTGTCACTCCCTTTTTCCCATGGAAATAATAATAATAATAATAATAATAATAATAATAATAATAATAATAATAATAATAATAATAATAATAATAATAATAATAATAATAAGTTAAATAATAATAAAGACGTGATTCAACTAAGTTCAGGCATAGCAGTCAAAGTGCTTGGCTGCAGGATATCCTGGTCACAATAATGCAGTGTGTGAAAAGGCACAGAGCAGACAAACCATAAGACCAGTGGCAGTGGAACAAAGTAATACGAAATGTGGGATTTCATGCTTATTCATACTATCACTGGCAAAAATGGTCTAATAATTTTTTCACTGATCAAACTGTTGAAAATGTGCAGTCTTGAAAGACAGTAGATGGCAGCAACAGCAGGGGGTGGTGCAAGTAATGCTTGCATGTTTTGCCTTGAAAAGTGACTTAAATATGGCTAACATATGATAGGAAGAATTTAGAAGGCATAAGCAAGTCTTGTGAAGCTATTTCTGCTCTCATCCAGCAATGGCACAGCAAGAAGTGTTCCATGGAACCTTAACTTTGCGATACACTCATGCCGAGATGCTATAACAAAATTGAGTGATCACTGAGCCTTTTCATATGAAATTTTACAGGGGTAATTGGAGATTGCAGGGAGAGGCCTTCGTCCTGCAGTGGACATAAATATAGGCTGATGATGAAGACCCTTTCACAGTATTTAGTGATCATTAAGTATACACTTCAATTATGTAGCACCAGACTTGGTAGTACATGTTATCCTCATGTTTTTTTTTTTTTTTTTTTTTTAGTGGTACCTAACACCCTGCTTTCTTTCAAGTGCTGTGTAATGCGAAGGTATATTTTGTTATCTTGTTGCTTGTCAAGAATTGTACCACTTGCTTCAAGCGGGAACAGCCAAAGACAGTGCTCTGGAGATACTGTCTTTTATGTCAATGGATTACTAGGAGGGGCATACATCAGTAAACGTGCGATATTCATTCAATAAATAATTAACTGACCGAACTTCATAAATGCTTACTCTAGGGCACCTGTTGCAATTTAAGGCAGTCAGTGCTCCTGTACATGTGTAGGAACTTAGGAACCCTGAGAACAGCACTAGTTTCAATATAACTCTCTAAATTCAGGGCAAATATCTCAAAACTCGTACAAGTCTCGGGATTCCGGCTAAAAGGACAAGACTCGAGCACTGGCTGGCTTCAATTGAGCAGTTACAAGTGTCCTTATGTGTTTAAGAACTAAGAAATCTCATCTATCTGGTATATTCTGTGTCTTCTCAACGAAGCCGGTTACCTTGGAAGCGCTAATCAAGCTAGCAGAAGCTAGCAGAAGCTAGCAGCTACCAAGCCCTAAGTGCGTTGGCGAGTAGTGAAACATTAGTTTGATTAGACGTAACTGCATGATCAAGCGTGATACTCACGTTTCAAGTTGAAGCCTTCAAGTGGATCAACTTTGATATTTTGAGGAATGTAATCCACATCAGCATCAGGCAATGCGCTTTGCTCCTCAGCCGAGTCCAGGATTATCGACGAGTCTTCGTCTGCAAAAAGCTTCTTGGCGTTAGCCCTGGCAGAATGCAGCATGCTGCGGATTCGAGGGCCATCCGTCCCTTTTTCTTTTGGCAGGTCTCCTTTCGTTGCGGCAGCGGGCGCCGAACTACTGCCGCTGCTACCGCCTTCGGCAGGGCTCGGCTTTGGCGGCACGCACTCGAAGTCACGCCAAATGTCATTCAAAATTGAGCGCGTTTCGTCATCTGGTTCAATCAGGGGCTTCTTCGAAGACTGACTGCTTTCCAGTCTTGAGTCCACTGCATCATCTTTTCGCAGAGACGAATGACGAGCGGAGAAATGACGTCGTAAAGCAGCCTGGTTGGCCAACCGTTGACATAGCTGGTCGCGATGAACATCGGCAGCCCGGTAGCCCATTTGTCTCACACCGAGTCCTCCAAGTCGGAAAAGCGTGGTTAGCACCATCTGCGACCCCATCTTGATGTATGAACTCCTCAGTCCTCGACAGCGCGACGACCGGAGTTTCAATGAGCCCCCTCACTCAGGTACTCTCCACCAGCCACAGGGCCACTGCTGTTGCGACACGGCCGACGAAACCGGAAAGACGTTACAATAACGGAAGCAATCGGGACTCTCAAGGTTATCAGTAGGCAAACTTTACGTCACCCAGATTATGCAATTTACTCGATGGCCCTGCAACAATATAATATAACTTGTAAAATAAACTCGCTTTTAACCAAATTAGCACATTTCAAATGTTATTTGGCCACAACTTAACTGTTAAATTTGATGCGTACTCTCATGTGTCCGCGTAAGCGCCAGTAGGAGCGTAGGAGGCGCTAGTGGCGTGGGCACAGCCCAAGCAGACTGCGCCGCTACCTCCCGTTACGTTGTCGTGTTTCGTCGCCGAAAATCTGGCTTTGGCACCATAATTTTTAATGACATTGGACATTCGCAGCAAAGAAAGTCGCTCCTAGCCTCCTAGAAAAGCAGCATTTGTAGCTCGAAGGCTTTTGGTGCGATTACTTTTGGCGCGATTACTTTTGGTGCGATTACTTTTGGCGTGATTATTTTGGCGCGATTACTTTTGGTGCAGACGACTAAGCTCATTGTGCGTTACGGTAGACTTTTGGTTGTGTACTTCATGCGCAAGCGCGAAATTAGTCGCACCACTGTTTCTGTGTACTATACGACGCTTTAGCAGACATTCTGTTTGATTTCACTACGTGTCTGAATCGGTGCACCGTCGACTGTTGTAGGTTCACAGCAGTTACTATGCAACGTGCTTAAATGACGCCTATTCTGCTACTTCCAGCCTGTGTGGCTATTGGCACAGGATGGTTATATCTCCTCACTACACTCCTCCCGAGCGTCGGACACGATGATGATGCGTAAGCGAAAATTATGTTACTGCAGCTCATTCAAAACATTACATCATTTGTGATATCGTCTAATATGCAAGTATTGTGTTTCAGGAGTCGCCTAAAGTTTCCTAGCAGTCATCAAGAATTGAAAGAATTAGCGGAGCTACTGAGTTCCTACAAAGAACAACACGCGGCTTATGTTTTGGTACTGTTTTCATCGGCATACTTATACAAACAAACGTTTGCCATTCCGGGATCCGTCTTTCTGGTGAATAATCTTGTATGCTCAAGGCAGTAATTAGGCACGTTTATGTCTGAAAATTAATACGCTCTCTTGGTTTCTTTAGAATGTTCTGGCTGGTGCACTGTTCGGCATCTGGAAAAGCTTTTTGTTGACTTGCCTGCTCTCTGGAATAGGAGCATCACAGTGCTATTTGCTCTCCAAATTTTGTGGCCAGAAGTACGTTGCGAGTTACTTTCCTGATAAAGTAAAGCTTTTGCAAGACAAGGTATGTACTAACTTATATCTGATCTCACTGCACTAAACTTAAGAGTTTCAATTAAATGCGACCAAAACAATATTGCTTTTATTAAAATCTATAACTGCTTTGATGTATGCTGGTGGAATATTTTGCTTGTGCTTGTGTGTGTGCCATATGTGCCAGCACACTCGTACTTCACCAACATGGTAAATGAAACCCATGTAACCATTTACAAGTAGGGTCGCCACCTTTGTCAATGTCGTGTTTTTTGTGAAGAGTATCGTAATCAAAACTTGGAAACAAAATGAGAACAACATAAAGCAGCAATACGCCAAGTAAAGACATTGCATGATTGAAGTTTATTTGAAGACTTTATATAAAATTTTGAACACTTAAAACCTGGGTTGTGTGCAAGGCAGGTGTGCATTCCTTTCGCTCATGCATTTAGTCCAAACTGGCCATACAGGTGATGCAATAAGCATAAACAGTGAGTATGATGTATCAGAAGCGGAGGATGCACTTATGACATTCAGGAAAAAGTCCAGAAGAAAGAAAAAGAAGCAAAAGGAGGAAAAGTTCAGTCTCTCAACATGATGCTGAACACTTTAAGGAATGGACGCGCTTGTGACAATTAAGTTTTCCTGTATGTATGAATGACGGAGAGAGTGTTTGCGAAGCAGCTTATAATGTACCAATTCGGAAAGAACTAGAACATTGGCAAATGACGTGCCAATGTGGGGGCCGAACCCGCACCTAGCACCGGCTGCCACTTCAGCCCCCACAGTGGCATTGTGAGAGAAAAAACCAGCTGTGCCAGAGGAAGCATGGCCAGGTGACAACCCTGTTTACTGTTCACAAGTTTACATGCACAACACAGGTAGCACTGGAACCACCTGCTCCTCATAGTTGTGGTTTTGTCTAATGTCTATAATTTTGGACAAGATGTGCAAATAATTTTTCATACAGTGGCAATGCAGTATTCATGGCACTCTGCCGTTTTTAAATTTACTCACATGTAGTGATTATTAAGAAGGTAGAGACTGTTTAATGCATTCCTGTGGAAAGCAAAAGCTTGTTCTTTACAAGGTCTATGAGGTTACAAAATTCCTTTCTGCACTTGCAACCTGTGCATAGCCACTATTATACACCTGTGAACTTGCTGTGCATACAAACAAGGTTCCTTTTGCATGCTGTCTGTTCAGGTCAAGGAAAACAGAGATCGCCTCCTGTATTGGCTTCTCTTTTTGCGTTTATTCCCGATGACACCAAACTGGTTTCTCAACATTGCATCTCCAGTTGTTGGTGTTCCGCTGCACCTGTTCTTCATATCAGTTTTCATTGGTAAGCTCCAATTGTCATGTAAAATTCAAGAGCAGAAATGCTAGTAATTGGTTCACGTACAGGTTTGAAGTCTAGCTACACAAATTAGTTTCTTATTGCTAAAATATGAAAGACAAACAAAAAAAATGTAGTCATGCTTCCAATTGACCACAACACCTGAATGTGTCAAATGAAAGGGGACAGAGTGAGCAGAAGAAAAGAAAATGAAGTGATTGCAATCTATTCAACGATACTCATAATCGCAAAAGAGGGGACCGCTTTAGTGTTCAGCAAAACGATTATGTGTCATAATGAATATTATTTATTCTTGTACCCAATATATGCACTATGAGAGACATTGCACCGTGGTTGTTTTGTGGTGCATGTTTGCTTTGTCCTTGTTTAGTTACGCTGTTTCAGCTTACTTTGACAGATGCTCATTCTGTGTTTAAATGTGCGGGACCTTCTCTGCTTTTTCATTGAGGCCGTAGTAACAGTAGCATGCTGTCACGCTAGCTGAAAAATGATGATGCAAACGTATCAAATGAACAGTGCCACAGACCCATTCCACCTGCAAATGTACAGCAAGTATGGAGAAAAAAAAAAGAAAGAAAGCACTCAATATGAAAAAAAAAAAAAAAAAAAACTTTTTTTGTGCCCTATTCCTTGTTCTAGCAAGTCTGACCAACCTGCTCAAAGCTAGGGTACTATACTAGAGCCATTCTACTTCACAGTTTCCTTAGAATTGAATGGGTGTACCAACTCTGACAACCTGGCATTAAAGAGGAAGCATTAGCTTGAAGCCAACTCCGATTGCCCTATTCAAACACATGGAAAACACAAACGATTTTGTACCTGCCGCAATGGCTTAGCAGCTATGGTGTTGCGCTGATAAGCACGAGGTCACGGGATCAAATCCCGGCCGCATTTAGATGGCGGCGAAATGCAACCTTGCCCGTGTCCCGCGCATTGGGGGCACGTTAAAGATCCCCTAGTGGTCATAATTAGTCTCTAGTCCCCCACTACGGCATGCCTCATAATCAAATCGTGATTTTGGCATGTAAAACCCCAGAATTCAGAAACGATTTTGTGAGATAACCACTGGACTTATTTGAATGAAATGCCTTGCATTTGAGAGAGGAAGTTAAATAATAGTGACTCTGAAAAGGAAAATTTTTATGTAGGGCCTGTAGTTTTTTACAGAAATTCCCAAAAATTGGTAAGCTTAAAAAAAATTGAACAATGAGGTTTACAAATCGAACTCTGCACCAAAAACAGATCTCGCCGTTCTATAAACTGCATCTGTTAGAGCATTTAAAGCGGACTAACTTGATATATGAATTTGCAGCATATGTGACGTGATACAATGTTTAGGAAGGTTTTGGAAAAGTCCTACTCAGATATTAGTACTATATTTCAGAGCATTGTATAATACATCAATTTTGTCCACTTCAGATGTATTATTAGGTGCAGTTTACGTAATTGTGATAATGTTTTTAATGGCAGAGTTATAGAGTCAAAAACTTGGTGCTTGGGCTTTTTCAGTTTTGAAATTTTTAAAATTAAAAAGAAATAATCTGGAAAAAATGCACTTCCACAGTCACTAGATTTTAACTGCTCTTAAATACAACAAACCTCAATAAAATCGGTGCAGTGGTTGCTGAGAAAAACAATTTGTCTATTTCCTTGTATTTAGATAGGAGCTCCTGAGCTGGGGTGGCTTCCCGAGGTGGCTCTTCTGATTCCTTCACATCACTGTATGTGTAATTTAAAAGATTAATGTTAAATAACTAACAGGACACAAAATAATTATGACTGAACAAGTGCTGCTTTCAACTGCATTGATTGTTTACAAACAAGCATATGGGTTCATATGTAAAACACACACCAGATAGATCATGAGATGTCATGGTTTTGGCACGTAAAACCCCAGAATTCAATTGAATTCGAATATATCACATGCAAGGTTAAATAGACTGTGCTATGTCAAATACAGATGGGACATACTGTTGAGACTCATTTTAAGCAACTTGTAGTACTTAGAAGGCTCCTATTTAGATAATTAGCCAAGACCTATTTGTTCATCTATAAGGGGCACAAATACTTAAAAAATTATAGTCTATTCAGAGTTCAAGTGAAATTTGCATCAGGTTATACCTTACATGTTTTCTGGTCCTCAGGGATGTAAGGAGGTGATGTCAGTGTTCGAATTATGCCACACACAGACACACACAAACAAAAGTAAAGAAAGCTTGTGCAGCAGGATTAAGATACTCTCAAGCATGGTTTCAACTAGTGGAGTCTGCATGCATGCACTTGTTAAAGCAGGAATTACAGCAAGCCCAAAATTCTGTGATTTCTTACCAATGTGATTTTTGAACGAAGATTTATGGTAAATATAAGGCGTACTTTCCTGCACTTTTAAATGGTACTGATAAAACCAGTCCTGTACACTTGTAAAAGCCTGTGATCATTAAACCCTCTCTGGTTTAATGGCTCCAGGAGGAATATTGTAAAGGATTATAAGGAATAGTGTAATCATTGTGCAGGCAATCATATAATTTATGTAGGCCAGCTGTCATAGATCATTAGTTCATCCAGAAATTTCAAAAATGCTCACGTTTCAACAGGCTCAAATGAGGCCTCCGGGCCACATTTTTAGATCCTGCCACGTAAGGTATGCTACATGCCTTATGCATCATCTAAATAGAATGGCTTTTGCCTATTCTTTATATTTATGACTGCAAATTCAAAAGTGTGATGTGCCCTGTTCTCAGTGTGATCTCCTGAATTCGTGACAGAAGGCTTTAACTGCACTTGGAGTTCCTTGATTGTTCTTGTTTCTCATTCAGATGCAAATAATATAAAATTATTAAATTTGGACTATAAAGGGTTAAATATACAATGCACATCCATCACACAGCATTGAGCACTTTACATACACTTTAGGGATATTTTTATAACAGCACACTATTTCCTATTTACTAGTGCAAGGTAAGTGCCACAGTAATTCAGAATGTGTGTTCGCTGGATTTTGTGTTAGAAGCATTGCTTCAATATTTGCACAACTTATAGGTAGTAAAAATGAGATAAAGGATAAATATGTAGACAAATGCAGTACATGCATCCATGAATTTGAGCAGCTTTAGGGTGTTGATGTTTTGGTTAAGTACTGGCATTGAAAAAATTTGCTACAGTACTGAAGTATGCATCACAGGTTGCATAAAACATACCATGCAAGTAGGTTCTGCTGCTGTTAAAAGTTACAATCAGCGTATCGTGAAGCAATAAACAGGGAACACCCGATCACGACCAAGGGGCAGCGGAGTGAAAGTCTGGCACTATTGTTTGAGCTGATGATCACGGTTCCACTGCACTGATCTGTCTTTTTGGGGCAAATTCTACCTACAAGTAGCAAATATGCATGCCGAGTTCACTTGAAGCGCTTAAGATATCAAAGACCTGTTTATAGCTTACAAGTATGGTTTCAAATTCACGTGCAACGTTTACCTCTTATCCATTGTGTCATTGACAAGTAGCAAAAACAAGGGGCATCAGCAAGAGGAAAAAAGATTAGGCATAGTGTGAAAACCCATTATACATCAAGAGATGCATAACAGAAAAGGCATGAAAGGGGGATGCTTGTGAGTGGCTCAGAGAATAGAACAGGAAGTGTCGAGTGCGCAAGATAACGATAAGCAGCAGAAGTGCAAAGGGCACAGGTGCAGTTGCCCTTCAAATGCACCATTGCACAGTGATTGCACGTGGAGCATGCAGTTACAATGCATACTTAGTTTGCTTACCCATGCACACAGCACTGCAATGTACACTTCAACATGCTCTTTTTAATGCTCCCAAAAGGTTGCACACAAAGAAATTCTAGAAACACTGTGCATTTTATATGTGTTTGATAAATGCGTATGAGAAACACTTTTGCTATGTTTTTGCCATGCACAAATTGGCTGGTACCAGTAATGTTTGAGCTTGTCAAAAAAGAATGTCCTCTTAACACCGTTGAGTTTCAAGATATGCTGTAATGATTCATTAATCACATTCAGTCATAGGCAAGAACAACACCAGCAGTGGAGATGGTGCTATCAACAAAATATTGCTAAACAGCTATGTGTATGACCATTTTCATGCTCAACTCTGCTTAATTTTCATGAAATGAACTTGTCTCGGATGCTAACAGAGATTTTACAGAAGATTTAAGGGTAGGTATCACGGACTTTGATTGAACTGATTACCAGCAATTTGTTAGGGTTGATGAATACATGCTATATTTTACTGTGGGGTTTAAGTTCCCTGTGAACCAAAATATGCTAGTGCCTTAGATTTTTCATCGCTTTTTACAACGATGCAACAACAAAATAATTTTTTTCGATGTTCCGCAGCCTTTGAATATTTTTCAGTAACAGCTTATCTACTGAATAATTTTTTATCATTAACACTTTTCTAAACCAAGGCATTTCTTTCTTGCAGGCTTGATGCCTTACAACTTTATATGTGTGCAGACAGGCTGCATACTCTCAGAGTTGAAGTCTATGAATGACATACTCACATGGACTACAATGGCCAAGATGGCAGCCATTGCAGGAGTTGCACTTTTACCAAGCCTTCTGATGAAGAAAAGAGGTGTCAAGAAAGAGAGATATAGATTGACAAACGATTAGACTTAACCTTGTCCATTCCGAATTCACTTTCTTCAAGTTGATGTTATGTACAGATATGTCATTAAAATACATATCAATTTCTTGTTCCTTGCTTGAATGAATCTCTCGACCTTAGCTGAGTTTGCCAAAATTTACTGATAAAGAAGCATAATAGTGGAATGTGCAGGGTACCTCTTTGCTTACAGAAAAAATCATCCCAGTGTTCAACACTTTTAATAACTATCATGCAGAAAAATTTCAAGTGCCTGAGTCAGCACATTTAGTGTCACAGGGTTGAACTAACATTTAAATGAGCTTACCTTTTTATGCATGGTGAATAAGCACCAGTCAGTTTTGCACTGCATTTCCTGATATCTAAGTATTTATGGATACCTTAACATGCGAAGGTGGTAGTAGGGCCTTTATTTGAAGCATAGCTTCTCTTACAATGATTTCATTTGTGCCATAAGTTCTTCCAATGTCTGTTCGCTGTCAGCTGCAACTTCTGTGTCTTCATCCTGATAAAAAAAAAAAAAGAAGACTTATTAAAGGCTTGAATTAAGTGCTTGATATGAGAAAAATAAATTTTGCTATGTTTATGCTATGCACTGCATCAGTACACAATGCCCGTGTGCTTATTATAAAGCTTGCCCCAAAAATAGACGCCCCCCCCCCCCCTTCCAAAAAAAAAAAAAGCGAGGCAGTGAAACCAAACAAAATGCCTCTGTATGTCAGAATACAAAACTATGCACAAGCTTCAGTTTTTTAACAAATTTTAAAAAATACTTTTGTGTAAGTTTATGCTCGATTATAACCACCAACATGAAGGTGGCGACTGGGATACATGTTATACTTTACAGGAATGTAGTGAACTACAAGAGTCGCACTTAACAGACCAGGAAGCCTTTCCCATGTGATTTCACATACATCACCATTTTTAGCCTATTCACTGCAAGACAAAAGCCTCTCCCAGGGATCTCAGATAACCCCTGTCTTTCCTCAACCAAACCTACCCCATAACTGCATTTTTCATAATTTCAACAAACCTAATTCTCTGCTGCAGTTCCCTTCCCTCGGCACCTAATTATTACTCTCACCGACCATTGGTTTTCTGTTCTACACATTAGAGCACTGCACGGGCACAGGCTATCCCAAAAGCCCAAGCCTAGCCCAGCCCACTGGCTGGGCTCGGGCAGGGTAAGCAGTTGTTGACTCAAACCCGGGCCAGGCTTGAGCTTAGGAGCTTCGGGTCGGGCTCGGGCCTCAGTCAGACCCAGATCGGGCCTGGACACGCTATTTGCAACTTCACAAAACTGAAGAAGACTATAAGAACTGCAGCCCTATGCAAATTTAGATCAATGGTGTCTGTTTATGGGTAAGTCAAGGCAGACAGACCACCACACAGCAGCTGTACGCTGCACAGATTAGTCTACGTTAGCGGCGCTCTTTGGCCACGGAGAAAACAGTACCAGTGATCAAACTCGTCCACTCTACGCTCTGCTTTTTAATGCGATCAGCATTCATTGCCTATCTCTATCTATCTATCCAACGCCATGTGACCCAATTGTTGTCGACTAACTTGAACCACAACGTATGTCCTCGGTGTTATGGTAGTTCCATTGTTGTCATACAGTCATGATCATCCCATTCTAGTCATGTTGCCCTCGTAACACTGTCGTACCATCGTCATCATTTCAGAAACGTCATCAAATTGTCGTCGTACCGCCTTCGCAGTTCAATCGACATCACTCTATCGTAATCATAATGTTGTCATTCAGTTGTGATTATGCTACGGCTGTTATGCAATCGTCGTCATTGCGTTGTCGATATACAGTCATCGTCATGCATTTCTTGTCATACCATGGTTGTTTCATCGTCATCTGATTCTCGACGTACTGTCCTTGTCCCGGCATTTTCGTCACACAGTCGTCACGCCATAAGCAGTCGTCGTACATTTATCGTCACTAAATTGTCGCCAGGCCATGGTCGTCGTGCTGTTGTTGCCATCATGTCATCCAATTGTTGTCATGCCGTCATCGTACCGCCTTTTTCGTTCCATCAACACAATTTCTCCTTCATTCCGTTATAATTGTAACCATCGTCAATCAATCATGATTATGCCACCATCATCATGGCATTGTAATTGGGTCATGGTTATTTATCGTCATCACTTCAGAATCATCCCAACGTCGTCTTCATAATGCTTTCGTCAATCTATTGATGTCATTCCTTCTTCGTAATTTCATCGTCGTCACTGCATGCACTGTCGGCGTACGGTCATCATCCTTCCGTCGTGAGATAACCTTGGCGAGCAATGGTCGTATCAAAGCAGGCCAATCACGGAGACAGTGTATGTCGCACATAGCCGAAGCACTTGTAATCTCAGGAGGACCACTACAGATTCTATATAAAGGTGTCTTAGTCAATACGGTGTGTCGCTACGTGGTCACTACAGTGCAAGAATGCTGATCGCATTAACTTCGATAGTCATCTTAAGATGGGTTCTGCTAGAATTCTTTCATCTTCACGATACTAAAAAACTCTGGTCAACATTGTTCCCAGGTTAGAAAGACCTCGAGTTCCTAGAGGTGATCGTGCTCAGGCATGAGACGGATGACCCGACGTTCGATGGAGGTAGCACTGTGAGTTTGACAGCGGCCTGCCTATCAACAAGGGGCAGTGTGTTGGGGTAGTTGGGAGGGGCGGCAAAAGGCAAACTTCAAGAGTCGCTATACCCGTGGACAACTTTCTGTGGCTATGAAGGGAAAGCTACAGAGGCAAAGCGTGCACAAGTGAGAGCGCATCTGAAAAGAGTCCCGCGATTTAATCCACATTAGTTTAGGCTGGGGAAGAGAAAAAAAAAACACCTTATTAGCAACAGTTAAATAAGACAGAACACACCACTGAGTGTAAAAGTTTACTTATTTTACAGCTTTTCCCTTCTGCATCTGGGCAAGTGCGAAACCGCCGCACGTGGAAGCTGCGTCGATTCAGCGTCTGTTCCGAGCAAGCAAAAGCACTGTCAAACGCTGCCGGACTACTTGGCGCAGTAACACATGTGCAGCATCCATGCCCCCATAGCTTTCCCTTCATAGCCACAGAAAGTTGTCTGTGAGTATGGACATCACAGAGTCGAATCAAAATGACCAAGAGTTGGAAAGATAGTATTTGCATTGCAATCGTGCTAAAGAGATTGGAAACTATTTGACTGGCACGAGACTTGCTGCAAAAAAATTCACTAGACTGTCTTCACGTAACCAAGCTTTCCTTCTTATAGCAACCACAAGAGGAATCAATGAGAGGTGTTTCAGTACAGCTTTCAGTAAGATCAGAAGACGTGCCTAGAGGCACGTCACTGCATGCTTGCCGACAGTGCATGCAGTGACGACGATGAAATTACGAAGAAGGAATGACATCAATAGATTGACGAAAGCATTATGAAGACGACGGCATGACGACGTTCGGGATGATTCTGAAGTGATGACGATAAATATTTGTTGCAATATTTTGTTGCTGCACAGAAATGTGTAAATTTTTGACAGTGGCCACTGACGTGCCGCTTTGCACTGCCTGTGCATGACCATTTTAATGGAAAAACAAAAATTAAATAAATTTTCAACAAGTTCTTAAATAAAATGGTAGCAAATAAATTCTGGAAAGTTCATGCACAGCTTTTTGTGTGTTAAGGCATAGTGCAACTCACTACTGGTTTCCATTATTTTTCTTCATTATTTGTTCAAGCGAGTTGAATATTCTGCCATAGTTCATTGCACAATTAGTCCAACTAATTAAATTTAGACTTTCAAGTGTCCATTGTTCTTAGATAAATACCTTATGCCTAGGCAGATGCTGCAAAATTTCTCAACATTGGTGAGAGGGATGTGAAAAATGAAAACAGAATGCAGAAAGGTTTATTGTCACAGTGAATTTTTCTTTTGAGTGCTATTTTCACACATTAAGTGGCTCAATTCTCGTGTTCGCAGCCTTGTATACGTTTTTCTAACACTAGTTTGGTTCCCTGCTAATTTACGTGAACAAACAAGCAGATCATATTCCAATCTGACGGGGAAAAAAACTATGTAGCCTACGTTGTACATGCAATGTACTGAAACAAAAGTAGACAGTCCAAATTTACATATATTGGGAAACAAGGGTACCTAAATTGTCAACTGAAAAACTAACACCATTATCATCATCATCAGCCTATATTTATGTCCACTGCAAGACGGTGGACCATTAGAGTTACAGAATGGATACCAAGAGAAGGGAAGCGCAGTCGAGGACTGCAGAAAACTAGGTGGGGTGATGAAGTTAGGAAATTTGCAGGTGCAAGTTGGAATCAGCCTAAGACAGGGGTAATTGGAGATCGCAGGGAGAGGCCTTCGTCCTGCAGTGTACACCATTATAATGAAGCCAAATAAAGCAATAAAAATGGCATGTTCCATGTGACTGAGTGAGTGAACTTTATTCGGTCCACAATAGACGCGAGTAAACTCGACGTCACCTGGCTAGGCCCACTCGGGGACCATCATGTCGAACCTGACGGCCCTCTGGACTGCCAGGATTTGAGAGGTCTGATCCTGGGCCTTAATAAGCATCATCATTTCCCCTTGGGTGAAAGGGGGACCGGCAGAGGCGCAGCCCCACAGGACATGCTCGAAGTCTGCATAACCACCACACAGGGGGCATTTTTCCGTGTGAAAATATAATTGCACATGAGTGTTAGCTGTGCAGATCACCAATTTCTGTTTAATGAAAAAAGCTTCTAGTGGCTGTGTATTAGGGTATTCCTGAAAGCCAATAGACCAGCATATTTAAATTTACATTCGTGTCAAATTTATTGGCTTGAGTTTCATCACTGTACACACCAATGATTATATGAGATTCAAAAGTGAGTTGAAATGGCTGGCGGTGTGCGCAGGAGTGTTCAACTATGCCTTCGCTATAGTATATTGCCGCAAAACTACGTATTTAGAAAATGTAGTACAGCTGTTCATATCACACTTTAAAGCATGAGCATGGTGATCAACGGATGTACTTTTTCTATATCTTCCTCCCTAAATGTAAGCAAGTGTTGTGCCACTCACGGTGGCTGTTGCCAGCCTGATCCCTCTAGATTTTCCTAATTGTCCATTGCATATGTGTATTTTCATACCAAATAATCGAATAATAACCTGTCTGTGTTTGGCTAGGAATGAAATTAAATGTTTATTTCTCTCACAGTTAAAGTAGCCAGCAAGAGGAGACACAAGGCAAAAAGCTGCTCAACTTCAAGACCACCCGGCGCCCGTTGAACACATGACAGTATCTTCACAATAACTGAGAACTCAACCTAGCTTCGTATAGACTCAAGGGCTAATGAGTCGAACAGAACCAGGCCGGGCCAGGTACACGCCAGGTTTAAGATCACCGGGCCGAGCTTGGGCGGGCCAACGCATGGTACTTTCGGGTTCAGACCACGCCCAGGCCTAAGAAACCCGGCTGTGCAGTGCTCTACTACACATTACATGACCTGGCCATATTCATTTCTGTCTCTTATTCTCGACATTCATGCATTCACATACACTGTCCAACAGTAACGTTGCAGGAATGCAGCCACTAAATAGAGAGTGAAATATATCTATGTGAGCTTTTGTCAGAATTATACAGCATAGTCTGCCTTTGTTCCTGTGCACGATCTTCATAGGTTCCTCAGTTTCGTCAGATACATCCTAACTCCGTAAGGAGTTGCTGTTTTCAACGAGTTTCCATCGCATCACCCAGTCACTCACCCCTCCTTCCTCAGCTCCTAGTATGAAAATCTTCTTGATATTGCCCTGCCACCTCCTCCTAGGTGGACCGCATTTCCTCTTGCTACCACATTTTCCCCCATTATGTGGCCAAACCATTGCAGGCTTCCCTCTTGGTAATGCGCCACAATGCTTGTGAACACTACTTAAATCGAGTTGACTGTAGTTACAATATGGTATATAAACCACACCTTACTACTAGTGCCAGCAGAGCAACAGCAGGGGCCCAGCAACTCTGTTATTGGACAGCCTACATTCGTCGCTTTGGTTTTACACCACAACATGCACCCTGGCATCTGAGTGGGCTTAGACTGCAGTTAAAAACTTAATGCATACAAGAGTATATGTGCACATCTTCTGACCCACTCTATTGGCAATTGTGTGAGTAACATTAACATCACATTTTTGAAGTAAACTTGTAAGAAGTGCACATACACATTTTTTTTAAAGTTTGGAAGGTCAAAGACATGCCATTTCTTAAGGCTGTTATAGGAGATATGTGAAATACTGAAAGTGCACTTTTAAAACATCTCATTTGACCCACGTAAGGTGGCAGACGTTGCCATAGTAGAAATAAGGCAGGAGCACACGCTCGGTGCCACTAGCCTTCCCACCGTCTCTTCCTTACTACATCGTCACTGTTTGCTAGCCTACCCTTGGCTCAGTGGTGCCATGAGCGGGAGGTTGGCCATCTCGTGTAGGACAGCCTAATATTGAGGAAAAGCCTACTTCTGGTATTTTGCATATTCTCTATGATTAAAAAAATACTTATACATGCTTTGTCATTTAATAAACATCAATATGATTGTTCAAACAATCTCATTTTTAATCAAGTTGAATGTCGTCATAGTCTCACCCATTATCTAGCATTTTCTTTATGAACACACATTTGAAATTATTTTTTGAAATAACATGTATGGAAATACTGGGCATCAGCATATGCAGTAGGTCAGCGAAGCCATGACGTAAGCAGGGCAAAGGTTACGTAAAACTATTCCAATCTGTTTTTATTCCAAATCTACCAAAATTAGCAAAGCTCGGTGATAGACCAAAATGGAAAGGGCCAGAGTCATTTTGACCTATCAAGCTGGGCTAATGGCAGATTTGGAATAAAAACAGATTGGAATAGTTTTACGTTATCCTGGCCCTGTGCAATGCAAAATGATGTCACTGGTGGCAGTATGACCAGCAGCGCTGTGTTGCGTCTTGCAACATACTGGAGCTGGTGCAGAGTTACACGGCTAAACCAAAACAGTGATTCGTCCGTAGATAAAATCAAGGAGGGGTTTGCAACATGGTTAGGTGGCTTTGCAATGGAGTGCATTTAAATTCAAATATGATGCCTGATGTTTTGAACCAGACACTGTGAAAATTCTATGAAATGGGTCAGATGTTCCCTGTGTCAGAACTAAAGGCACCACTGGGTGTGGAAAACTTCGTTTCATCAAGGGCTTTTAGAGGCAAGGAAACTGAAAATTCCAGGACGGCAGAAATTTGGACACTATGAGGGAGACCTGAACTGCCACTGCAGTGCAACGGTTTTTTCTACCTGCACTGAGACCTGCTTCCAACAGATAGACTTCTTGTAAATGGCTGGGAAACAGGACGCAGGGCAAAGAATGATGGGCACCACTTCTGCAGCTAAGCTGCACTTCGAACACTGCCGGTTATGTATTAACAGTTCATAGCTTTCGGTGAGAAAGCAAGCTGCACAACCAAAGGCACTGGTTGAGCTGCAAACACAGATCATTTGCTATGATCCCATGAGTAACTTGCATAACGAATAAAAGTTACCACTAAAAGTTTAGTTACAGTACTATCAGTTAGCAATGATATGAGTATTTACAAGTTACCAAGTTACTCACGAAAGTAATTCATTTACGATAACTTGAGTATTCAAGTTATTTACCAGCCTAACCTAGATGGGATTTCCAGCCCTGCTGAGGGCCCAAAATAATTTCCTCTGAAAACAACTAGTGGTGAAGATGTTCTATAGAAGCAGCCAATGCTTAACCTTGTTTGTACATGCACACAGACCAAACAAAAATGCCCCCCTCCCCTTCAAGTCTCACTCTGGGTACAGAAGGTGTTTTGTACCTTTTGCGGCTTGGGAACAGTGTAAGCTAGCTGAATTCCAGGTGCAAGACCGGTCACTGTACACTCGGCACTGCTTCCTTCAGCTGCTTCATCTGGTGTTTCTGACACTAAGCAGATACCTGTGGAAAAAACATAAGTGAATCCATGGGTTACATTGATAAAAAGAAAATTTTTATTTAACAATATCATGCAAGTGTTCATTTCAATTGTCAGGACAGTGAGTGCTATTGAAAATGGTGGGAAAATAGGCAAGAATGAAACATGAGCATAAAGCACATGTGCTTTATACACATGCTAATGTGGCCAACTGTACACAGTGTAAGATGTATACACTTTAGCCGTGGACGATGCTGTTCGTGAGGTGCGCGGATAATGTCCTCCAGTTGGAAGTAGGATCACAGGATGAATCACCAGTAACAGAGCTACGATGTGAGGCAGCAATGCCTTATGAAAAATTGTTCCTGCTTAGGCGTCATTTTCTTAGTCTTCTTATGTGAATGAATGAGATCACATTAGCCGAGTTCCTTACTAAAACCATAGTAATAAATGCCAATTTTGTGCGCCAGTAACCAAATTATCCATATTTTAAAAGCAATAAAACCGACATATAAAAGTAGCCTTTGTTACAAAGTAAAGTTATTTTTTCCTTACTCAGGAGCTTTCCTAGGGTACATGTGTTTGCAATAATTTTCTTGCAGAAAACAAAGCCTTAGTAAGCATCTGACTGCAGTTATTAATGACAAAATGCCCCAAAACACCCACCTGTTTCAACTGAAAAACACAAGAAAGTGCCAGTTTTTCTGGCATTTTCTGCCTTCACATATATCCCCTCAACGGTTGTAATACAACACCACTATACTGCTAGTAGACATTTCACTGCAGAAAAAGAGCAGATGCCTCATGTTTTTTTTTTTGTTTTGTTTTTTTTGAGGGAGGTATTAATAAAGTGCCTAAGTTACAGCAGTTATGAAACATAAAGCATAATTAAAAATTGTTGCATTATGAAAGAATGCAGCATATCCTGTTCTGAACACCACCTCCTCTTTCATTTCCATTTCAGAAACAGCACATAATGCTATGCATAGCTTTGGCAATCAAAGAATAAGTTTTGGGACAGACATATTCATAGACATTTCTTTCTTTGCCTATTTCTAAAACCGCCTCTTGTTTTTCATTTGTACTGCTGAATAATAGCAGTTTTGCTTCTGTCTCATAGTCCTCCTTTATATGTTAAATAATATTTATTTGCTACCTTAGGCAGCTTTCTTTACGGCTCTTAGCAAAAGTATTATGAATTACGCATTCTGCAATAAAGCCAATTTTCTTCACTGCCTGTGAATGTAACTTGAAAGCGAAGACTGCCGTTCAAACTTGGCATTGTAAACTTTCCAGTGCACTCTGCAATTTTAGTTTGTGCATTTGAATAATGAATAAATTCAGTTTTTTCAGCGAGCCTGTGGTCCGTACACTTTAGCTCTAAGTGTACATACTTTGCAGTACTGTAACTATGTTTTTTTTTTTAATTGTTAATTTTATGACTGGTATGGAATTAAATGACTCACTTCAGACAACCCCTAGAATGTCTTACTTCTAAATTCCTGTTCTACTTCAAGAAAATACTGCATGCCTAGAATGTGCATATTTGAGCAAGGTTCAAGCACATTTCTGATGGCTTGCTTCCAAGCACAGTCAAGGGCATTGTTTTCTACCCAGGCTTGTCAAATAGACAATAAATAAGCCTAGTCAAGAACAACCTGCGCACAGGCCACAAATACACAGAAAGGAAAGCAAAAATATCTGCTTCACAGAGGATATCAGTGTGCATTCACACTATTCAGCACTTTGTATGTATGAGCATTCTTGCCCATCCATAGTGAAATATTTAGCGCGCACAATAGACAAGGACACAGTGAAGGTGGACACACGAGCGCTTACTCATAATTGCTTATTTTTTGGAAAGAGAACATAAATGCACAAACTATCTGCACTGAGCATGTGCAAAAAGAGTCATCAGGATGAAGTCAGAATGAGTTGGAGGGAAACCCGTCTGGTCATGACAACAATTAAAACGAACACCGACCACAAAAGCTTTAAAAAATATATAATAAGACGTTTCGGCTCCTGCACGGGAGTCTTGTTCACAATGAAGGTGAAGGACGGAAAAGGTCTGGTTATGTAGGCTTTAAGATGTGATGTAAGCAACGTGTGTACACATGGGAAAGTTGCCGTCATTGCGATTAAGTGTGTGTTCGGTTGTCTGAATTGTCCGGGATTCAAGCAAAAGCCGAGAGGTCCAGTTCTTTTCTTTTGCATTGTCCCAGTCTATTTCATGACGAGTCGCTTCTGCGTGTTCGGCCAGAGCATTTGAAGTTACGTGCTTCTTTCTTACATCATACCTGTGCTGCTTGAGTCTTAGCTGGAAATTGCCTGTCTTGCCAACGTAACTTGGATAGCTGTCTGCGCATGGGATGCTGTAGAGTGTAGACAACACCTGGGAATTTTTCTTTTGGTAGCTTGTCTTTTATCTTTACAAGGGAGTGGCTCAACTTTTTTGTAGGAACATGCGCTACTTGTACACTCTAGGGGCATGGAACACGCGCCAAGTGCTCGCTGATCCCAAGGACATACGGCACAGGAGCACAATTCTTAGGACGAGTGCTATCGGTGCGTGCTGGAAGTGCTAGCTGACATTCCACGGAGCGCATAAACGAGTCAGGGTAGCCGCTTTTAGAGAGTTCCCGATGCACGTGCTATATGTCGGCAAATACGTCTTCTGGTTTCTTGCAGACCCTGTTTGCACGGTTCACAAGCAAGGCGACTACGGACCTCTTGTGGGAGGCAGGGTGAACAGAATTGAAAAGTGCTGCTGTATCAGTTACGGCAGAAAATCTTACCATGGAATGGCTTGAACAATGTGCACTCAATTCGTTCAGCCCTGCAACCAAATCCTTTCTACGATACGTGGACGATTGCTTCAGTGTAATCAAGAAGGAGGCACTGGCTGCATTTACAGCACACTTGATGGCATGGATGAGGCAATCAAGTTTACCATATAGGAGGAGCAGCATGGCCAACTTCCTTTCCTCGACATCCTCGTCAAACGCAAAGAAAAAAGCTTGTCGTTCAGCGTATACAGAAAGAGTACCCACACAGGCCGCTATTTACATTTCAATTCTGTTCACCCTGCCTCCCACAAGAGGTCTGTAGTCGCCTCACTTGTGAACCGTGCGAACAGGGTCTGCAAGAAAGCAGAAGCGCATCTGCCGACATACAGCACGTGCATCGGGAACTCTCTAAAAGCGGCTACCCTGACTCGTTTGTGCGCTCCGTGGAACGTCAGCTAGCACTTCCAGCATGCGTCCTAAGAACCGTGCTCCTGTACCGTATGTCCCTGCGATCAGCGCGTGTTCTACACCCCTACAGTGTACAAGTACTGCATGTTCCAACAAAAAAGTTGAGGCACTCCCTTCTAAACATAAAAGACCAAGCTACCAAAAGAAAAATTCCCAGGTGTTGTCTACAGCATCCCATGCACAGACTGCGATCGAAGTTACGTCGGCGAGACAGGAAATTTCCAGCAAAGACTCAAGCAGCACATGTATGATACAAAAAATAAGCACGTAACTTCAAATGCTCTGGCCGAACACGCAGAAGCGACTCGTCATGACACAGACTGGGACAACACAAAAGAAAAGAACTGGACCTCTCGGCTTTTGCTTGAATCCCTGACAATTCAGACCACCGAACAAACACTTAATCGCAACGACGGCAACTTTCCCCACATGTACACACGTTGCTTATGTCACATCTTAAAGCCTACATAACCAGACCTTTTCCGCCTTCACCTTCATTGTGAACAAGGCTCCCGTGCAGGAGCCGAAACGTCTTATTATATATTTTTTTAAACTTATGTGGTTGGCGTCCGTTTTAATTGTTGTCATGCATATTCCCGACCAGACGAGTTTCTGTCAAACTCTTGACTTCATACTGATGACTCTTTTTGCACATGCTCAGTGCAGATAGCTCGTGCATTTATGTTCTGTCTCTTTCCAGAAAATAAACCGTTGTGAGTAAGCGCTCGTGTGTCCACCTTCACTGTGTCCTTGTGTATTGTGTGCGCTAAATATTTCACTATCAATATGTGCCAACTCGTCCAACTATCAGTTCTGCTGCATTCTTGCCCATTTTTCTACCAATCTCGATCAATGAATGATGCTAGCCCTTTCATGCTCTAGTTAAAGAACTGGTATGGCCCTTTTTTTTTTTTTTTCTAAACTCATAAAATCATGCAGTGCAAGCCAAACTAGCTCTGAAAAGGCCCACTAGAAAATACACCAGCACATATTTTCCAAGAGAAAAGTAAGCAATACTATCAAGGAAATTGAGCACAAGCATTACAGCTGTGGGGCAACACGAACGACTGTGTGTGCTTTATTAAATGTAGTCAAATTTTCTGGCTTTGCGGTACTATACATAAATGCAAAAAGTGAAAAGGCTTGTAATTAGGCTAGATGGTAATAGGCTTCTGCATTTTCTGATTAATCTAATAAAATTAGAAAAACAACAGCCGCTAAAAAACCTAACGACTCGAATTTATCCAAGACACTCTGAATTTTGAGGCTCTCAGTTGTCATAATGTGACCATACCATGAATACATTTGCAGAAAAAAGTTTTTTTCTCGCATCATGACTATAAACTTCTTGCTCAACCTGCTCATCAAACTGAGGTTGCTAATGAAAAATTCAAAACTCTCAATAATTAAGGAACTATAAACTGATTCTACTCTTTTGCACAATGTGTACTGCCTCCTTGCCTGCAGTGCCGCTAAGTTTATGGAATGACACAACTTTTGCGTGGATGTCAGCTGCATGCTTGGAATTGTAGGTGAGGAGAAGCACCACAAGGTCATTAACAGCTTCTGAGAATACTACACTGCTCTTGCAAAAAAGTGGAGCCATGCTATGCGGTGAGACATTCCTCACAATTTGCAATATACCAGCAAGTTCTGGTACAGCAGTGAGATTGTGAAACCAACCATGAAGGCCGAAGTTCCAGCAGCATTCGACATGTATGGGCACTTGTATTCTGCTGTTTCACTACTAAAGCATGACACTACCATGCTACCAAAATAGTGTCATCAGGCATACACTGTTGAAGAAATCGTTGAGCCCCTAATTTTCTGGAGGAAGCATGCCCAAGACCTGCCCGTCCAATTTTTACAGACTGCACTGGATCTACTGGCTTTTCCTGCATCCAGTGCAAACGATAAAAGGCCATTCTAAATATGTTTCATTCTATATATTGAGAAGAGCACGCTGTAATGACTAATTCAACATTGGTACAGTGGAATCTCGTTGATGCGATCTTCACGGGAACCGGAAAATAAAACGTATCATCCGAAAATTGTATTACCCGAAATACATTGCTCCTATAGGACACTGGCTGGGACATGAACAAAAAACGTATTATCCCGAAAAACGTTTAAGCAGAATTGTATCAACGAGATTCCACTGTATATGAAATATTACAGTAAATTGTGCTGGCGATAAACCCTTTTCCTACAGTTAATATTGGCTATAAATAAACATTCTTCAGATTGTGCTGTTCTCTTTTGTAGTTTTTTTTTTTTGTGTGTGTGTGAAAAACAGGCCGTTCTTGGTATGTAGGTGAAACAAAAAGGTTAGGTGAATAACGCAAAGAAGGCTGAAAAACTTCAAATTTCATTGGACCATAAAAGAAATCTCTGATAACTCCAGTTTATGTGAAAAAATTAACTACGAAAAATTCCCACCAATATTGTCACAGATAAGGTCAGAAAATGCATAATCCTAGAAATATATTTAAAAAAAAACAAAAAAAAACAAAAAAAAACTGGCAACTGTGCCATAGATTTTGTACTTTTGTTGCATACTGATAATTTTGTGCAGTGATGCAATTCTATCAATAGTATAACAATGATGTTTTTTGTTTGTTTGTTTCAATGAATGATATGTAGGCAGTCTAAAAAAAATTAGCGTAGCTTGCACTGGAGGCGCAATGCTAAGGAGACAGCGGAGCTGATGGGCATCTAGCTAGTCCTGGCTTTTGGGCTAGGCAAAGCACTGCCAAGTCATCCCCAGCATTTTCTGGAATTTATTGATTATTGATTGATTATCGATTAACTATGATTGGCTATCGCAAGGTATAGGCCACGTATTTGGGCTAGGCTACGCACTACCAAGTCATCAGCACCATTTTCCGGAATTTATTTATTATTAATCGATTAGCTATTGATTGGCTTTCGATTGGCTTTCGCAAGGTATCGGCCTTGTATTTGGGGCTAGGCTAAGCACTACCAAGTCATCCCCAGCATTTTCTGGAATTTATTGATTATTAATCGATTAGCTTTTGATTGGCTATCGATTGGCTTTCACAAGGTATTTGCCATGTAATTGGGCTAGGCTAAGCACTACCAAGTCATCTCCAGCATTTTATGGAATTTATTGATTATTGATAGATTATCGATTAGCTATTGAATGGCTATTGCAAGGTATTGGCTACGTATTTGGGCTAGGCTAAGCACTATCAAATCATCCCCAGAATTTTCTGGAATTTATTTATTATTGATCGATTAGCTATTAATTGACTATCGATGGCTGACTAAGTTTACGTAGTCCCAACCATGCTTAGCTAGACTTAGCCAGGCTCAGCTTCGCTAGTTTACAGGGGTCTGTGCCATTGCGCTTGGACCAGGATCGCACTGCCGCCAGGATCGGCCCACATTTTCTTACACGACACACGGACTAACAGTCGGCTTAAACAGCTCCGCTGTTAAAAAAAATATATAAACAATTACGCTGGGGCGTAATATGTTTTTAACAAGCTGCAAGATGCCTCGAGCACGGGAGGGTATCACCATCATGGCACTTCCCCCAAGCTAGCCTTTTATCAATGTTTTTTTTTATTGTATCAGTAGAGTTATAACAATCAAAAGTTACCCATTAGTGCCTTCAAGGATTTTATGGTATTAAAAGCGGCTAAAACATTTATTTACCCCATTCATTGTCTTCATGGACCACCTCTTCCTTTTGTTCTTCCACGGGTTTTGGAGGTGGCTTAGACGCCTCCCGAACCTGCATTCCATGAAACCATAAAATGAAGCATGAGTGTGCTGTCGACTGCAATCGCACGTTGTCCAACATAAAACAAGTGTCAGAACAAGGCATCAGGACAGTCGCAGTTAACTAGCACCACACATATAAATTCATAGACCATTAAAGCATAACTCCTCTCAGTGAGCATGGGACGACCAGTGGTCCACGACTAAGAATTTAATTCTTGTGAAATTCCTCCGATAACTGCAGTATTACTGTAGTATAACTGTAGCCAAGTGAACTGAACTGCTTCAACTGCAATAGACACTTGAAGTGGGTGCTACGAGACAAAACAGTAGTAATTTATTAAAACAAAACTGCCAAAAATCATTCAAAACCCCGTTGTACATTCTGTCAATTATGACAACACTACCTTTCCAACCAAAAAATATGTGCTGCAAAAACAAGTTATTTATACAACAACGCCCCTTTAAAGTCAGCCAGTCAGAAATGAGCAAATTGTCTACTATACTGAGTGCTTTACTATAAGCAGATTTTTTTCTGCTTCCAGTTAAAAATATAGTTTTATAACTGAATTAGAAATTTATTAGACAGCATAAAATAGAAAATTCCACGAAGTTGCATTGAAAAATTTGTTGTATTAGTTTGCCTAATAGGTGCATCATATCTACGGATGAAGTTCTTCAGGTCTCTTGCCTACGCATATTGTCGTAACAAAATTGAGACTTGGGTGAGTTGGGAATGCTTCATTTTGGATACAAAACAGTGCACATAAAAAAACAGGATGGCCAGATAGAACAAATAGTATTCAGACATAAATATTACACTTCCATAGAAGTGGTCGAAAGATATTTTTTTTAACTAACTCAGATGGGCGCAGCAACTCGTGTCACGTGTATTTTTGTGCTTGCTTAACTGGGTGTTTCAGCAAACGCCTTCAAAAATTTGTAAAGGTTGCCTGTGGGAGACAGCACAATTCTAGTTCATGAGCTGGTCTACTCGATGAGGTGGACATTACTTGCACAAAAAACTGAACTGCATAATTGACAAATTTAAAAAAATTCACTAATTAGGTTTTTAACGAAGCAAGGCGGATCAACTTGGAATGAATTCTCAGTATGACATCAGTTTCGAGATATTCATTCCCAAACTTTGCGGAGAAATGCATTGGCTTGCTTCATGCTTGAAACGACGTTTTGTTAAGAAAGTAACTGGAACGCTAATGCATTTCTCCGCAAAGTTCGGGAATTAATATCTCGAGAAACTGGTATCATCCTGAGAATTTGTTCCAAGTAGATGCGCTTTGCGAACTCCATGGCTAGAATTTGTGAATTGCAATAAGGTATTTAGCTAAAAACTTAGTTAGTGAATTTTTGTTAATTAGTCAATTATACATTTCAATTTTTGTTTAGCAAGTAATGTCTGCCTCTTCGAGTAGACCAGCTCATGAACTAGAATTGTGCCATCTGCCACAGGCAACCTTTAAAAATTCGGAAGTGTTCGCTGAAACACCCTGTATATGTGAATGCATCAATAAAACTTGAGTTAAGCGCTGGTACTGTGTGTCGTTCTGTCTGCCCTGGTTTTTTATGTGCACTGTTTCATATCCGAAATGAAGCATTCTATCATTTGTCAGTGTATGGCACTTAGCACTATCCTCACAGAGTCTAAAATGAATGTGAGTTCAGACTCCATTCTTCCTGTTTCTTGAGATTTTGGTGTGATGCATGTTTCCTGCCAGACAACTGTGCTCAGATAGCAGTGTCAAGGTAGTGATGAAACTACCACACATGCTAAGATGTACTGGTCGATAATGACAGAATAAATCATAAACTTCAATGCTGATGGCAGATAAAGAGAATGTTCACCAGAAAACCACTGTGTATTTGGGACAAGCTGGTGGCTAATGGCCAAATCTTGGATTTCATCTTTGCAGCTGCTCTGAGAGGGTACATCTCCAACCTGAAACAGTGCTCCCACGGTCGGTGGTGTAGCTAGTGTAGTGGAAAGTAACATTAACCCTTTGCAGTCATAAGCCTCTTCCCAGTTTGCGGTCGTTCTGGTCATTTTGGGTGCCATGCAGAAAAAATGATGTAGTACACAAACACATGTTAGGGGATTTACTTGAGAACATTTCTCTATACCCTTGGCTGTCAGCAGTACTTGAGCATAGTATGGTATCGCTTGAAGCAGTCGCCAGGGTGGGGGCCAGGATTTGCACTACATGTCTTGCAGTAGAAGACAGTCTCCTTCCTGCCTCCTTTCATCTTTCTATCACTGCACACAGCACAGTCCTTGCTGTTGTCATTCACATTCTTATATATGAACTGTGGTTGCACAAGTCCGCGCAAGTTCTGTCCATATAATGCCCGCGCAGAAAACGTCGCCATCCGGTCAGCAGTATGCGGTACAATTTGCGTGAAAATCTCTTCAAGTCCCTAGCAAAAAGTGCTGCCCTCAACTGTAGACAACAAAAAACTTGATTTTGTAATTGAAAACACGGTCGAGAGATGGTGCAACCTACCTAAATAAACGGAGAATGCGAGCAAACGCACGCGTCGGGCGCTTCTTGACATGTGACTGGAGCCAATATTTTCGCATGGCGGCGTAGGCCCGACACATGACCACAAAGGGTTAAGGGGCTCTACATTGCTTTTGTGATAAAGTTTATGAGAAGGCACTGTGTCGTGAATCTACTCCTGCAGGTGTTTCTCTAAAGCACTTCTATCACCTTATTAACCATCTAAGTGCTGTTCCCGTGCACACAGTGGAATCTCGATGATACAAATCTCACGGGGTTACGAAAAATATTCGTATTAGCCGAAATTCGTATCATCGAAACACAATTAAAACTAGCTAAATTAAAGAGTCCGAGGTGAACTCACTCAGGCACACGCACGTAAAGAGCATTTACAGTATAGACCACTTATAACGTAACCGTTTAAGTGCAGAACTGGCTACAGCGCAGCCTTTTCCGACTCCCGTTTACCCTCCAATAGAACTCCATGTATACGCATACCGCTTAGAGTGCAGCCGTGTGAGACGAAATACTTTCGCGGGAAAATCTCGCCGACAAGGGCGGTAGCGAGCACGCTTCTCAACGAGGTGCGCTCCACGATGGAAGGAGATCAACGAGGGGCGATGCGGAGACGTGGAGCATGAGTCCAAGGGCGATAAAATCGTGGCCGCATGCCGTATGTGCGAGTGAAAGCGCGCGGGGGATGCGCGCCTTCACGGAGAGCGAATGCACAGCCGAGAGCAAACGCGACTTCCGTCACCGTCACGCGGAAGGCCATGGGGGTATGGGAGGGAAGGGGGGGCGACGCTGTGCTGCGGCACCAAATGCGTATCTTGCACGGTGTAAGTGGTATCTTGCAACAGGGCGCAAGGGTAACTGGCGACACAATCTCCCACGGGAAAGGAGCAAAGCGGGAAGGCAGCGCGGGAGGCGGCTTCTAATCTGCCAACAAATGCGTTCTTGTGCTTTGCGCCTGTGCCGGCTGTCGGTGTTATCGCGCGCACCGTATCTTAAAAACGATCTCCACACGGCTCTGACCTTTGTATGCGCTGTGCTTACGTCGCTCAGTTTCCCTTGAAGTGATAGACCGCACGAATGTTCGCTCGCTGCGGCGGCCGCGCTTCCCCACGAAAAGCACAAAAGGAAAAGCAACAAAAGCGCCACCGCTTCAAGCTCTTCGCGCCCAGTCGCGGGCTCCGCGCCTCCGTACCAAAAGATAAAGGGAGAAAGCGCGTGACTGCGCGCTGTCCTCTTTCGCGGCCGTCGGTGGGGCGGTGTTTATTCGTATCAACCGACATGGGTCGAAAATCGATTCGTAACAACAGTTCTCTAGCACGTTGCAAAGTAATGGGGCTCGGCCAGGACCACAGAAAAATTCGTATTATCCGGAAATTCGTATTAGCCGTGATCGTATCATCGAGATTCCACTGTACTCGTCTGGCCACTGATACATACACCCCTGGCCGTGCCCGAGATAATTCATGAATGTGAAACATCTGTAGATTGGTTATGCCATCTTCTCAGAAGTTGGTTAAACAGAAATGTTATGGTAAGGTTTGTTTTTCTATGACAGATGGTGCAACAAAGCTTATCAGTCAGTGTTGCTCGCACCTCTCGTTTTCCGTGAAGGTGGACCGGTGCAAAAAAACAGCGCATTTAGAATGACGCAGAAATTCAAGAACTTCTTATGAACTTTGATTCAGAGGACTTCGATGTTGATTACAAGGTGTCTTCAAGGGACAACTGCGACAAAGGGGCCATATTGCCTGAGGAACAATAACTATCCTAATTAAAATAGTTAATTTACATATGTCTTAATTTTTGTTTGAATTTTCAGATAGAAAATTTGTAAAAGATTCAACAACATATCACCAAAAAATAGCATTTAAATTTAAAACCTGCTACTTTGTTACTTAGACAAAAATTTCATTTGTTGCACTTGGGAAAAACACCTGGCACCCAAAAGGTTAGGAATGAAAAGTGGCTTCCCATTTCTTTTAGTCATTCCTAGCATGTAAAAAAGTTGCACCTCTTCACAGGCAAGGGCAAAAGTGAATGTCACAATGTTGCACTGGTGCTTTTTAAAATTTTTTGCATGTCCAAGGTGGCTGCAACTGCAGTTATTCTGTTCATTTTCACACCTTTCTGTTTCTTTTTTTGTTGTTTGCCTACTCAGCTTTTGCATTGCCACCTCAACTGTTAAATTTGAGATGACATGGCCGACAGCCATTTTCTTACAGGTTTATATTGACCAGTCACGCGCATGATACTAGTAGCAGCCACAGGAATGGAATAGCCACATTTTGAGGCATTCTACTGTCATGAGCGAGTGGACAGCGACAAAACACTGCGTAGGAGCGTCTGTTCCAAACACCATCGAGTCGCTGACAAAGAAGACGATGTTGGCGGGCGGTGGCACGAGCGGCCGGACGAAGGAGAAAGCAGGTGAACCAATCAGTAGTGAATACGAAACCACGGGTACGAGGAACAAGCAGAGAGAAGAAGACGAGAGTGGAATGCTCGGAAAAGAGATAGCTCGGAGACGGGGGTTCGAAGATCGCTGGTGTCGAGGTCGGTGTCGTCGGGGTCCAGACCCAAACCCGAGAGCCTCGACAGAACCAGGACAACCCCGGCTGTCCCTGGGGAGATCCACCGAGCGTAGGGCTCAGTTATTCCTGCTGCAGCTGCTGCTGTTGGCATTCCTGTTCCTGCTGGCATTCCTGTGGCTGTTCCTGAGCCGCCGTGCAGAGAGCAGAGGTCACCTGGGGGTGACCACAGGCCTGGAGCAACGCTGGTGAGAGGCGCCAGGGCGAAGCCGCGAGCCAAGGTACCAGTACGTGCGCTGTTCAGCTGTAGCAGTCGCACATAGACGGCCTTCGACTACCTTGGACTCGGACGACCGGGGTTGGCTCTACCGTGCGTCCGCGTCCCTCGTATGCCACTGCCCGCCACACCACTACCGCCGTCAACGCAAGTGCCAGAGCACGCCATCAACGCAAGTGCCCGAGTAAATAAGACTCGATGATTTTTGTTTCTTTATTTGTTTTAGATTGAGACTCTTCTCACGTGGACTAACGGGGCTAATTGTACTTTTGGTTTTTATGTACTTTCTGCATGCCGTTTAGTGTTCTTTTTATTTCCTCTTTCTTGTAATGAATATTAACTTTGTTTTGGGGAAAAAATGGCTTCGTCTTTCCTGAACTGAGGCTCTGCCTCAGTTTAACAACTCACATCCGAGGAACCTGTCATCACAAAATTGGCGCTGCATTCCCTTTAGAGTGCCGTTAAACCGTTCAACCAAACCGTTGCACATTGGATGGTAGGGAGTAGAGCTGAGGTGTTTGATAGCAAGTAGTTCATTCACTTCTTTCATTAAAGACGACGTAAAACAAGAAGCCTTATCGCACAGGATTTCTCGTGGAAAGCCGATCCTAGAGAACATTTCCAGTAAACCGTCAGCTACTATAGCTGAATCAACATCGATAGCGGTACAGCGTCAGGGTACCGCGTGGCTACGTCTACCAATGTTAAGATATAACGGTTCCCGTTACTAGAAGTTGGCGACAAAGGACCTATGATGTCCACTGCCACCCGCTCAAATGGTGTATCGATGAGCGGCAAGCGACCGAGGGGAGCTTTGCCGAGTTTCCCTTTGGGAAACGTCCTTTGGCAGGAGTCGCATGATCGAACATATCTTTTGATATCTGCTTGAACGCCGGGCCAGAAAAAGCACCAATTACTTTCTCCATAGTCTTCTTAATTCCTCCATGTCCGGACAATGCATTTTCATGCGCAAGTACCAAAACTTGGCTACGAAGTTTCTTTGGGACCACCGCTTGTTGTACCGTCTTCCCGGGACAAAACTGGTAATCGCGATACAAGATCCCTTTATCCATGTAAAACGACTGTGCCGTTGATCCCGCGCCAGGAAACGTTTTGCCGAACTTCTTCCTGCAGACTTCTAAACTGACATCTTGTTCTTGTTCCTTTTGGAACACCTGCCTTGATACTTGAAGCAAGTCCAAGACGGTCGTGCGCTGCTCCGTCGCAACTTTAGCTCCCACCATAACTGGGTTGTGCTTTTTTCCACAGTGCGTCCTTCTACTTTCAGGGAGCTTGCTGGTGTTGCAAGGAGGCTTCCAGGCTGGGTCGGGATCTGTCGGGTCCCGTGATCCTGAAACATTCCCGACTATTACATCGTATAGTGGGGTTCTCAAAGATTTCACGATGGCAAGACTGGAAAAATATGGCGAAGAGATGTGAACCTTCACGTCCGGCACTTCAATGGTACTTCTATCAGCGAGCAGCAGCATTGCCTTGGTGCCGATCATCGCGTCATCCAGGACAAGAGACCGGCGTACGATGAGACTGTTGCTACCCGTGTTGCGTAGTACCGATACCGTTTTTCCATAGACTTCCCCTAGCAAAACAGGTAAGTTGTAGACTCCCGTTGGTTGATTTGGAGACACTTCTGTCACGTCTTCCCTGTGAAACTGACTCTCCTTTCTTGCATTGAACTTCGACAGGTGAAGAAAGACGAGCCGATGCTTCTTTTGCATTGCCACCTTTCCGTTTGCAGGACTGGGCGTCATGTCCCGTTTTTCGACAGTACCCGCAATAGAGCTGGTTGACCCTTACGCGGCAATCTGATGCTTTGTATCCTCATTTGCCACAAACAAAGCATTTGATGCTCGACCTCACCGTTTGACCACAACCTTTTTCTTTGCTTTCATCTTGTTTCTCCCGGAAAACAAGCAAGTTGTTTTGTCGCTGGGCTTCCATGAAGTGGTCAGCCGCTTCTGCAATTTTCTCAACTGTCTGGCAGTTCCGCTCGCGAAGAAACAGTGAAAGACGACTATGGCAGTTATTCAAAAGCTGTTCAGCGACTATTAAGTCAAAAACCGCGTCAAAAGATTTCCCCGGGACACTCATCTCTACCCATCTGTCGAAAAAACTGAAAAGCCTAGTAGCGTACTGTTTAGCTGTCTCATTTTCGTAGGGCCTACTGCGACGAAATTTTTCTCGATAGGCTTCGGCAGTACAGCGAAAGCGCTGGAGCAATGCCACTTTTTACCTTGTCAGTAGTCCATCGACTCCTCAGGCAACACTACACACTCTGCAGTATGGAAGTTTAATATCTAGTGTGGATTACAGCATGATCTGATAAGTGGATGGACTATATTACTAATTTTGAATTCAGTGTCACCTGGTACTCCTTTTGACGCTGTCTGCAGAAGCTGTCATCACACTGGCTGTTTGGTTTCATTTGCATTGTTGGGAAAAAGTCCTGGAGAGCATTGTAGCCAAGGTAGTGAGACACTGTGCCAAACTTCAGGAGATACCTGGACAGATTAGCAGAGTACCTCATTAGACAAGCTCTTTATATATACTTTATGTCCATGGCACTTAAAGTAAACAATGCCTACTATGAGTATGGTTCTCAAAACAGCTTGCACAACTGCAACATACCTGCCGACCAGTGAACTTTAAAATATGTAAAATACTAGTGACATGATACAAAAGGGGGAGATAGCAGAAAGCTTTTAGAAGCTTGCCCTGAGCATATGCCTTTCCAGAGATGCATTTGCACTTCATTAAAAATGATTTAATTAGGCACAACAAACAAGCAGCAACAAATGTGGCACAGCAAATAGCGATGACTTTTTCAGTGATTGTTCCAGGAATTTGTCTGTATAAACTTGCTTGAAGCAAGTCCTCTTACATCCTTCCACCATCAGAAGACTTTTAACAAAAAAGGTTCGGGGACCAACGAGCAAAACTATTTTTGTGGAAAGAATTTATTTTTCGTAAAGCTTCACGTAACATTCGTAAAATCGTAAAGAGGCTGAATTCATTAACCTTACGAAAAATTCTGGAGAGTTGGCAGGTATGCTGCAAACAGAAACTGTACATGACCTTTCCATAACTTATCTGCTGCATTCGCACGAAAGTTAACAATAGCTACTTAAGCTATACATTAGCAATTTCTAGGTAGAAACTGTGTGCATGTCATACTGCCTACTGATTAAACACAAGCAGTGAGATCTCGAAAGAAGCAAGGGTAGATAATGTTCATGTTGACCACCATATTAAAATACACCTTTATATAGTTTGTCAACAGGTTAGGCATTGAAGTAAAAATCTGATTATGATGCACTATTTAACTCTGCACAGTAGTTGACAGTATTCCATGAAGCCTGCTTAACAAGTAAGCCTGCTAAATTCAGCACACACCCAGCAAACTGAATAAATGTAAAACCAACAAAGGACAGGATATAAGTCACTCACACAATTTCAATTTGCCACGTCTACCACATTATCATCACAAATCATTAACCATAACAACAAAAGCTGCAAAGGTCTACCGCAATGTGTTAGTGGCTATGTCCATTATGCTGCTGATCAACTGCTCAGCATGAAGTCGCAGGGTCGATCCTCAGCCACCACAGACACATTTGGGTGGAGGCAGATTGCAAAAATCCTCATTTACCAAGCACTAAGGTGCATTTTAAAGAACTTCAAGTAGTCAAAATTAATCTGGAGTCCTTTGCCATGACGCAATCAATCAATTAATCAATCAACCGCTTTAAAGTTTGAGCCTAATTTTATTAATCACATGATGTACTCACTTGAGGGTATTTTGCACAAGAAATCCTGCAACAATGCCCATTGTAGTAGGCAAGCTTGCAGCACAAACTCCTTCCCGTTTCAATGTCTTTTCATCTATGTTGGAAGCAACAACTAAAGGAGGTGCACACTGCAACGTAAACAGACACTGTTACACACCTTCCTCACTTTCCTCCTAGGAAATGTTTTTAAAAAGTAATGGAAGGGGCTAGTGTGCATTATAACTGATTTCTGCATGCATGTTATATTTCAACAACTGTAAACACACAACAGCTGTAAATTAGCCTTATGACATTTCACTTTGCTTTTCAGCATCTTCCATGTTTATATTTGCACCAGCAGGCTGTGCACTGGTTCACCAGCACATAGTACACTGAGCAACACGTACAGAACAGTGCCTCAAAAGTGGACAGTGCATGTCAAGAATTCCATGAGCATCCACTACAACTCACTGACACGGCCGCTCGATGAAAAACACACGGTGCGGCCTGCCGCGTGGAGCGGATACTGCGTGGCGCGCCTAGTGCTCCGGGCTGTCGCCGCGGCGCCACCAGTAGGGGAGCCTCTGGGGAGACCGACAGCTAGAGCGCCGGAATTATTGCGGCGCATCGCGGCTTGACAGCGCAGTTGCTATGCGCTTGTTAGTTTTTAAAGGGTTACAATAAACTTGCTATAGCCTTAACTATATTGGTAATCGTCCTACCGAATGTGCGTCGGCGATGCTTCAACCTAAATATAGCAAGTGTTAGTTTTATCTGAAGTGGTTGCTCGTGCAAGTTGCGATTTTTCGCGTCATGTTTTCTCTCTTTTGTTGCCGTTGCGCTATTCACCCTCGATAATGTATGTTTGTGCTACAGTTATTTTTGCAACAGGAGAGTCGCTCATTGAGAGGTGCGGTTGTATTTCCGGAATGATTGTTGCTCACACCTTAGAAACAAAAGCATTGTGAACATCAGGGGAGTCATAATTGCTTTATTGCACGTGCGTGAAAAAGGGATCACTGTGTTATTGGAATCACAGGCGCAGCACTTTCCTGGCCAGAGGTTTCTGAGCCAAGCGTACGAGACGCTCAACAGACATATTAACATTTCCTGCCCAGTTGGCAAGAAGCGCTCGTAAGAGTGAGACAAGTGAGACCCTTGAATTCGATGCACAGCCGCTCCTTTATCAACGAAGTGACGCCGATTTCACGTGTTGAATGGCCTACATATTTCTGGAGCATTGAGCGACAAGGGAGCTTAAAGAGATTTCTGGACCTTGCATGCTCATAACCTTTGTTGGAGCATGCCTTCCAAATTACACATTCCCTTAGAATGGCGTCACTGTAGTGGGGCTTCTTCGTCGAGAAACTGCGGACTTGGTTTCTAACGAACTCGGCAGTCTTGTCACCTTGCGCAGCACCATTGAGCACCTTCATAAAACAGGCAATGTCCGTGTTATTTTCATAAAACTGTGCGCGCTCCTCAGCCTCATCCACTTTTTCTTGAAGGGCCTGCAGTGCTCCTTTCATACGAGCGATCTGCGCTTGGAAGCAGCGCGTTTTTTTTTTTTTTTTTGAGCTTCTTCTGTCAGTTTAACAAGGTCGAATGTAGCTTGACATGATGCATCTGAAAATGATGCAATTTCCACACACGTTTCATTCCCTAGTTCGGAGTTGTTGGGCGTCGTGGCTTCAGTGCTGTCACTTCACGAGCCGTTCTGGCTAATGACAGGCCTGTCTTTTGAAGCAGCATTGCCCGAGCACTCGGCACGCGACTGCGCATTATCGTCTTCTATTTCCAAGCGTGGCCGCTTCTTCCTCGGAGCAGGCGTGCTCCTCGTGCTCATGTAGCTTGGATAACCGGGGAACACTGTCGGCACAGCCGTTGGCAAAAGTATCCTCAACTTCTCGGTCTTCTTGTAGTCCTGCTCCGTAAAATACAAGGCGCACACCAGAGACCTGTCATCCGACTGCCATACTGTTCCCGCCGGGTCCTTCACAGGAAATGTTTCGCAGCCATGCTGCCCTGCGTTACTGGGAAACCGTGGTAGCGTATTTGGCGGGTCCTTCGATGCATTCGTGGAACACAACGGCACACAACAGTTGCGCGGCATTTTGCCTAATGCATAAAATATCACACATGCGCAAACTGTCTTGAGTGACACTCAGTGCGAGCGATTCATGTGGAGAAAAACAACCACTATCTCGACCTACCCGCTGAACGCGCGCTCCTTCCCGCCCGCGCGTCGCGTGGAGCCCTCCCCTACTACTGGCGCCCTCCTAGCGAAATGCGGCGACAAATGTCAACTCCTATTCCACGCTCTCGCCCATTGCCTGCGCCGCGACGCGGCAGGCCGCACCGTGTGTTTTTCATCGAGCGGCCGTGTCACTGATATGGCAATGGCACACATGCACTTTCTGAAATAGGCATGCACAACATGGCGCTACCTTTTCTACTCATCATATTTACACTCTTTGTCCATGGATAACACAAACTGCGTGCAACATTAACTTCAACTTTTCACTGCACAGTATTTCTTGGCACAAGCCTAGTACCATACAATGACCATAAGCACCTTAATCATGTCACTCAGACTACTTACAGCAAAACACGCAGTTTCACCTGGGACTATAAGCTGTATGTGGCCAGAGACTGCATTTTCACTAACACCAGACTCTATCCAAACTTGGTTGAGTTCATTGCAGGCCTATAAGAAAAGAGTAGGTACAGCATCATGTGCTAGATTATAAGTCCACTTGATAAATGAAATTGACTGCAGTGAGACCAGACAAAAAAAAAAAAAATTTAATCCACAAAAGGAAAATGCTTTTCCACCCATAGAAGTAAAACTGGATTGAAGGGTATTAACAGAAAATATGGTGAAATAAGATCATTTACTCTAGGCATGCACACTGCAAGTTCAATTTACTACAGCATACAAGTGCAAACTGGCAAAATACATTTGAAGGAATGTTTCATATTTTATGCTTACCGTGTTAATTGCCATGCGTGCTTCAAAGTTGTCGACACAGCTGAGAACAAGATCTACTGGACCACCCTGCAGGCTGCCAGTCCTAGGTGAACAGATATTTGCAGCCATTATAACATATTCAATAAACAAGAAATTACATATTCCTTTGATTACCTATTTATATGAACTCTTGCTTTCTACTGCTGTTTCTCAGATCAGTTAACCCCGACAATTGCTAACCATTTGCTGAAAGTAAAACCGAGTCAATGTAGCTATGTGATGTTATAACAGTTTATTTTTTCTTTTAAATAATGGACATATATAGAGACCACAGCAATTTAAACACGTTCAGCCACATGGTATTTCAGAGTGAATGCTCAGAGCAGTTTCCGTGACAATGTAACACCAACTCACTTTCGATGCATAAGGCAAAAAATGCATGAATGTAGGTGTATTTAAAGTTATACCTGGACCATTATACTTGCAGCAACAACAAATAAAAATCAGCATCTCTACAGGTACAGAGAAGTGCGCAAAATCAATATGTATGTTAAATCTGTGTGTAAAAAAAGACTATGCAAAATTCCAAGGAGAGGAAATTCCATCAGCAGGAAAAAATGTCATGTTCATAGCAGTTGCACGCTCAAATAATGAGCAGCAGAAAGCAATGACAAGGCATGCGTTCATACATAGAGAGACAACAAAGAAGCATCATATGCTCAGCTTAAGTAGTAATTTGGTTTTCGGTACTGCAATAAGAACATCTCATGCTAGGCTTGTATAATGCAGGGCTGTCTGCAGGTAGCAGTGACATATGCTTAATTACTCCAGGTTCTGAAGGACAATCCAAAAGAATAAATGCAATAGCCAGCTTGCATGTGATGCTACTGGCAGCATATTCATAACTTCCGCAGCACAGGCAAAAATAAGCTGGAGGTGAATGAATCAGATAAGGGCACAGCTCCTCCCTGTGCTAGAAGCACTCCAACATGGCAGCCAGAACAGAATATTTAGTGCAAACTAAATATATATAACTTTCACTTTTTGCTGCTAAAAACTATTCATTCAAAGGCCAAAGTTGTCATGCACTATAGTTGTTCTGTCTGTGATGTCGGCATAATTGTCTTACTTGATAGTATCTATGAAGTGCTGGAAGTTGTCAACAGTGGTAATATTGTAGTTGTATGTATCAAATTCTACATCAGGGTTGATGAACCTACAAGAAAGAGTTGAATAGAAACGGTCAAGTTAAACACTCGGAGTTCAGTTAATGCAGCACCATGTCTGTCAGATCTCCAAAGCTGAAATGGACGTACTGCAGGGTCTTGGCAGCTGCCTCCACCTTGCTCATACCTGCTTGGTGCGGCTGAAAGAACAGCCTATTCATATTGGCAAGCTCAACTTTATCATAGTCGAACAAAATGAGCTGCAATGAAAAATCAGAACACTCATGTAAAATTCTTAAAACAAAATAATGTATTGATCTGATATGAACGATCAGCATAAATTTAATCATGAACAGCTCTGAACAGGTTGAAGAGCACTTTTTTCTTTCTGCATTCACTGGTGTGTACACACAAGAGATTTGTTTTCTGGAGGGTAGTTGAATCACCGCATAGCATTAAGCAGTAGGCTATGAAACAGTACCACATCCCACATTCATGAACTCCTGTGCAACACATGTTTAGTTTTCTTTTCTTTTTTTTTTTTTTTCTTTTGTCTGGATTTCAATTTCTGCTGATGGTACATGTTCAAGCTTCCCTGGAATAATCCAATGCTATTGAAGTTCATGGTAAAAAGTGAATGGAGCTATATTAATAACAACACAATCTGAATTAATATATTAGCTCATAGAACTTTTATGAGAGAATCATTAGGTTCAAAGAAACAAGGCCACTTATTCAATAAAACTGTTATATGTTAAACACACCCCAAAAAAACTTCTAGACTCGTGAAACTCTTTGCTTTTGAGAACAAACAAGATTTAATGGCAATAATCAAGGAGAACTAACATTTCTTTCAATATTTGAGTTTAAAAGAGCACATCACGACACATTTTTGTCACTTACAATGTGCTGACACATATTACAATGTCTGAGACTGCTCTTTCTCTGACATTCCGTCGGGCAAGTGTTTCAAAGTTATTGCTCATCACATTAAAGAATCTGGCTGCACACACAAAGAAACCTGCATTTTGCTGTCTTTTATTGTGTTCCAATGGTTGCAAAACCAGGCTCTAGTCTTCCATGAAGCACGGACAAACTCACACAGGTAACTACCTCATTGTACATAAGTCGAGCTACACAACACGCTCCTACCATTCTGTCACTTCAGTATAGGCACCTTGCGCTAAAGCTTTGCAGAGTAGACAGCAGCGCCAGAACACACAGCCTAATGAGTGGTGGGCACAAAATTGGAGAGACACTGTATACATTTGCCGTGACACTTTCGATCGCTTATCACGAGGTGAGAGTGTCCAAGTTGTGAAAACGTCGAAAGTGCGCATGCACAGGGCATAACACTCAGACGAGTGACGAAAATTGACCGCTGTCATTTGGGATGGCGTATCATTTTCATCACCTCTCTAGCGGCTGGTGTCAGCGATGCTGGAGTGAAAAATGAAAACGTCGTCGCGCCCTCTGAACAGTGCAGGGTGCCCATAACTGCAGTCATCCAAAGATTAGAATACCTAGCTGGAAACTCTGCCTGGAGACAAGGACTTTCTTCCTGCTCAACAGCATTTTGTGATGACATCCCAACCGACTGACCAACCAAAGGAAGGCACTATATAAATGTGCCCCATATTCATGCTATTTTGCTTAAACCACCCTGAATCACTCGCACGTCACATTTGGAATGCCACATTTGACCTTGCAAATTCAAAGTGAGAGCACTCAGCTGACTCAGTGTCTGTGGGCATCACACCACAACCCAAGCACTACATAAGCCCACATAATAACTGAGCAAAATTAATGTATTAATAAATCAGATCATTAACCATAAATAGTTGTGGCCGAGTAGCACTGTCATGAAAAGGAATAAATGTGTATTTTTAAGTTGTCTTGGTCACGGCAGAAATAGCTCAACATGTTCCTTTCAAGGTGAATTGATAACTTCTGTGTAGCTGCCATGGTGGCTCAGTGGCTATGGCGTTTTGCTGCTGAGCACGATCGAGTTAACGCTCGTGTGCCATGTGCTTTGTGTACACGTTATAAGGTGGTCAAAATTAACCCTGCGTTGCTCTGAGAGTTCAAAACCCACCAATCAGTTAATCAATCAATCGTGACTTATGCAAACGGAAAGCTCACCTTGCCTATTCCACACCTTGTAAGCATTTCGGCAGTCACGCTCCCAACGCCACCAACACCGACAACAGCTACCGTGTAAGTTCTAATGGCCTGTGGGCAAAGGCACAGTGAGTGAGCATGCTGCGAGATGAACTTGAGACATCGGTCATGTATTAAAAAATTATGTTGTCAACGACTTGCCTCATAATTATCGACGATGCCCATACGCTTTAGAGCCATCAAACGACTGAAAATGTAACACAAAATAAGTTTAAGAAGTTGGATATTAAATGAGGAACATCTGCACAGTATTAACAACCATTTTGATTCGGGTACATTTGCGCGAAAATGCTGGAAAAGACGCAAACACAAAACAGCTAGACACAGAACAAAAACACGAAACTTGCTACTTCGACTAGCGCGTGCAACATCAAAAAAAAAAAAAAAAAAAAAAAAAAAGTTTATCTGCGGCCGACTGCTGTCGATAATGCGAGCGGTTCCAAGAAATTAAGGATCACAATATTCCTATCTGCGTAACACAACATTTACTACCTGGTTAGATCAGCAATTCCTTCCACCATTTCAGCATGTAAGGTAATGTTGCATACTACCGTATGTGCTCTGCTAACAGGCAGCTCTTATGACCGACAGTGCTGAGAACAATTTTCACAAATCATGAACGACACGCTCTTTACTAGGCAGACAGTGAATGAATAGCTTCTCAATATCTAGAACCGAAACTTGCCTGTAGGGGTTTGAGTCTACGACCTCGGAGCTCATCTGGGAAATTTTTTCGCGTGGATTAAACGCTTCCCCTTTCTTCAAACGTTCAATTTCGGCCTTGAGCTCCATCACCAGTGCTTCTAAGTTATTGGAGTCCCCCATAGCTAAGGTAGCCCAGTGAACTGCACTTTTATATAAACTCCACAAACAAGCTACGAAAACACGAGAGTTTGACAGATGTCTGCTACTCGGAAGCGCCACGCGCACAGATGCGCAAGCTGATGCTGATGCTGATGAGGCTGTGTCACAGAACACCCATACGCTGTGTCCTTAACTCGCCGCCACTAAATCTAGTCCAAAGCGGAACAAATAAATAAATAAATAAATAAATAAATAAATAAATAAATAAATAAATAAATAAATAAATAAATAAATAAATAAATAAATAAATAAATATTAATAATAAAAATTGCTCTTTCTAACGTTTTACAAAACAAGGAGTTAGATCAACATTCTTTTTTTACCGTCTATGTAGCGTCTTTCAGCAAAAACACTTCGCAACAATAGAAACATGATCGAAACTTCTTCGCTACTGGAATAAACTGTTATTAATTTTAATATTTTTGGTTTATGCGAGCATTTGTTACGCCATTGGTGCAAAGTATATTGAATCCAAGGTTTTGTTTCATTGCATAAGTTACACGGACCCTGTAAGTGGTCCAAAAATGATCAATCTTCGTCATAACCTTGTAATAACATAAATGTAGCCCAGTCGTTCCTTATTCTGTGAGACTGCCACTGCCTGGTGCAACGTAAGATATTTCTGTGCTCAACCAACGCTTGGGTGGGTGCAAGAAAAAGAGTCCGAAGTTCTCGGCATTTTATTTGCTGTCATCAGTGTTGAACTTTACTACTGTTCTTTCATTTAATTGCTTGTGACACTCACTTTTAAAATCACAGGCGTTAATTTTTTCATGCCACAGAACAAATAATCTTGGTAATAGTGCGCGGATGTTTACAGTGTTCTGGGTCAGTTCCAGCGATTGTACTAGTTTCGCTTTCGCGGAATGTGTTAACTTCATTTTATTTTGGCGATTGGGCTCAGGGTGGACTGTGACAAGTATGGCCTCTTGAGTAAACCAGCAGCAGCGACGCGGCGAGAATCGTCGCTGACGGTCGTTTTTGTTGTTTCGGAGAAGACGCATGCCGCCTTGCGTTGTATCAAAATGAGGACGGCTACATTTCAGCAAGATCAAGAACTGAGGTCAAGACGTTTGAAAAACGACTCGCAACGTTCCAAGTTTTCGAGTGATGGCACCGTCGTTGATCGGAGCCTCAACCTTCAAGGAATTGTGACAATGCTGAAAGAAGATACGTGTAACAAGTCTGTAGGAGGCATAAACTGTAGCATCTGTGGTAAGCATTTGGCAGTTCATAACTGCACTGCTGTCATTCGTGTTGTGCCGTTCTGCGACGCAATCTGTGTTTTGATGACAGCTACTAGTAAAACTAAACGATTAACTGGCATTCGCCCGATTTACCTATATTGTGCTTGTTATGCCCATAAAAATGTCATGTGAAAGGATTGGCAAGTACGCAGTGCAACCGCATTTTCTGCAGCAGTTCAGCTACTGTATCGAAACCTGGAATTTTTAAGGAAAATTATGGCAACCTTCGTGTTCGATGCACTTACGCTGGTACGTCTCGTGTTTGCTGTCACGGGTGTGAGTAGGATAAGTTTGGAGTAAATATAGGGCTGACTGCGAATCTTCCCATTTTCTGATCTATATGTATAGCTTGAAGTATATAGCTGTGTACACGTAAGCATGCTACCAAGTGACCTGCTTTGTATCTGCCCAGTGGTTGGAACGGAGTTGCTGAAGCTTCTTCCATCCAGAAAAAAACATTATTGCCGTACTTTGGTTGAGTTGAAGCACTCTACATAACTGTAGCTTGTGTGGTGTAAACTAATTTCATGTGTCAGTTAAAAATTTTCCGATATGAGTACTGTTGAAGGGCATTAGCAGAAACTTGATCAAGTAGAGTAATCTTTTTCTCCCTCTGTTTGGGTATGTGTGATTGTGTGAAAACTTATAAAGGTTTGCCATTCTGGCATTGTATATAGATATTGTAACCCAAATACTTTTACATTCTTGTACATTGTAATGCTAAATAAATTACAATCTCTATCTGCACATGGCCAAAATTTACCATGGAGTTAACATATTTTGTGGTGAACTCTGCTGGTTGGCCAGGAGCACTAAGAAATCATCGAGCATACTCAAAACCTCAGAATCAATTTTAATTTACCACGGAAACAAAATGTGCTCCAGCCAGAGCACTGCAGTGTGCGTTAGCAAAGCTTATTAATAATATTAGTAGGGATGTGCAAATATATGGAGTTTAGATTCTTCGCTTCTTGCTGAGTAAATGAGTTGAGTGTGGTTATTAGAGACTATTGGGAGAATCTGAGGCTGCCTAATACAGTCATTATTAATCCAACTGAACTGTTAATGCCCATATTAATTCCTGCAACCGTGGTTGCAGTCACTGCTAGAAAATATTGAGGCATGATTTTTAGCGCCATAATTAAAAGAAAAAGAGAGAAGAGACAAAAAATCAAGAGGTCTCTTCTCTCTTTTTCTTTCCATTGTGGCGCTAAAAACCATGCCTCAACATTGAAACCAACTAGCCCAACAAAAAGTTCTGCCAGAAAATATTGTTGTGCAGAAGCACCAGTTCCTCAACTGATGTCTAGATCAGTAAGTTATTTTTGCCAATGTCTTGCTGTGATCTAGTATAGGATGTTTCCTCATTAGGCTGCTGGCAGATTTGATACGTCACTTTATGAAAAATATTGTTCTGATTCCATGGTCTCCATGTTTGCATGGCTGAAAAAATGGAGCACACACTTTTGAGATATCTGTCCCCAATGTCTGCAAAAAAATGCATTGACATTCCAGAGTTCAGTTTTATATTGTCCCACACTGGCTAGAGGGACCCTTTTGGGAAACTAACTGGAATGCCAATGTATTTCCCAAAAGACATATGTTGCCGTTAAGAGGACACACATAAAAAGGAAGAAACATGGACTCTGTACTGGCGATAACGTGTCTTCCTTTTTGTGTGTATTCTCCTAGCGGCAAATGTCTTTCGGCAAATATCAACTATGAGCTATAATATCAAATTATACGCCAAGAAGCAGTTCTAATGAATTTTGGACGGACATCTTGAATGTGATGATAGCCTTGGGATTTCTGCTAACCCGATACGACTTCGCCACAGCTTGGCTTAAATTTTATGATTGCAACATGTTCCTTAAAATAAGTAATTGAAAAGTAATTAGCACATTTTAGGCAGTTAGCTAAATTACATTAAAAACGTTCTTGCTGCTAACATCCACGTAGCAATGAAGCCAAGCTGCAGAAAATGGCAGGGGCCTAAATATAACAGGACTTTACTTATTTTTTAAGGGTCATGGCGACAAGTGACCCGATAGGGATGGCTGTCGCATACAAGTAGAACTCCACATAACGACAACTTTGAGCGGTGTCTCTCCGGTGTTGCCGGTATGAGGGCAGCAAATATGCACCGAAACTGGCGTGACTCATGCTCTAATATTTGAAGTTGATTTGTTTTGCTTTATAGAGCAGCATAAAATAGTTCTGATAGTCTTGCAGTAGGTTTTTTTATCCTTGCATGTATCCAAAATCAGTCAGTTGCTCATTCTGTACGACAACTGGCAGTATGTCCCTGATGTACATCCAGTTCCCGCTTTGCGCTATTGGCTAGTTTCTCATAGCACTTACAGGCAATGAGTGACGAATTCTAAATTTCCAGAACCAAGCGATCGAGCAACAAGAACAAGCAATCTGTTTGCGCGATGGCCCCTTTCGTCGATCGAAGCCGTCGCTTGTTGCTGTTGCGTACAAATGCGTACAAACTGTTGCGGCTGAATGTATGAAGACAGTTTTCCTTGAATATTTGTGTTTATATTGATTTAAAAATATTGGTATTGAAACACCTTTTCTTATTAGTGATTGCATTCTATTAATTTTAAACATGCTAATTACATTAATTACTTAAAATGCTGCTTAGGTAGCTTCATTACTACTAGCTCTGCACCACCAGAAAATGATGCGAAGCATGTGTAAATGCATGTTCTAGTTTTTAATAGTACAGTGTACTTGTGTTAATTCGATTTTTTGGTTAATCAGCCAAAACTTTTGTTATTTCGATCCTAAAATTGACCTTCGCTGGATAATTCGAACTTGACTAGTTAGCACGCACCTGTCTGACCCCTGTGGTGACCCTAATAGTGACCCCTTTAGTGGCAGCATCTGTCTCAGCAGAGCTTATGAGACTATGAATGTGTTGAACACACGTCACCTCCTACCGGAAACGCCTATTTTCAGCCTGCTCTAGGAAGACTTTGAAGCAATAACTGTAGCTCACAATGCCTGATTACGGTATTTACCTGATTCTAATATGCGGCTTTTTAAATAATGTCCAATTGAACACCGCTGAGTGGTCCTTCGAGATATGAACTCCTTGCGGGCAAGCGAGTGTGTTGAGACGTTTGGCGCATTTTGATTTGGCCTTACCGAGGCACAGTTAGAATGCAGACGAGAGCTTAGCTTGTACAGATAAGAAATTCGCGGATAACCCAGATTTCCGAGAGCGAGGGTGACGTGGCGTCGCGGCGATGCCCTCTCCCCTCACGCAACACCTGGCATGCTGACGCAGCAGCAGGTGTTTCCTTTCGCCCACTCTGCTCCTTCGAGGCACACTTGTGACGTGACATCACAGCCAATGGGAACTCCGTCGAGGCACGCTTGTGATGTGGTGTGGCATCCAATGAGAATTTACCTGCAGTGTCACTGCTACAGACAACAAACACCAGCTTTTTCACTTAATGGGCCGTTTGACGCTTTCGCATCAAAAATAGTACAGTGAAGCTGACTTTAGGAAACTGGCTGCCATTGTACAACGAACATTAGACCCTTGCCCATTTTTCTTGCTAAAAAATTGGGTGCACGTTATATTTCTACTTTGTTTAGGAGCTTTAATGTAATTTCTACGTTAGTTTTATACTTTATACACATAGAAAGTGGGTGCCCATTTGATTCGGGGCATGAATCTAGCAAATACTGCCAAATGAATGAGTTGTTTGATCTGGTGTTTTTTCTGCATCTTGTTTAATTCAACTCGCCGGATAATTCAATCAGTTTCTTCGATCCTGTCAGGGGCAAAGTTATGGAAGTTGACTGCGTTTCGTCTACCGATAGTGGGCAAACTTCTTGGTAGTATGGCAAAGCGACACTTGTGCTTCTTTGAGTTTCCGATCAAATCCTAGTGTTCTTGCAAAAGCAGAACTAGATGATGTAATGTAGAGTGAGTTGTTCTGGATGGTTAATGAAAGGTGTGAAAGAGTTTAGATACGGACAGAAAGACAGACATTCTGCAAACTGAGTGAAGTTCCCAAAGAATGCTAATCATGTTAAAAATGTGAAGGAGTGGGGGAGAAAAAGAAGGTCGAGGCGATGGGAAATGATTTTGCTTCAGGGAGGGTAGCTCACTTCCTTGCACCATAATCTTGCAACATTTAGCTTGCTTCTATCTCAGCTACTACTGAGCTCTTTTGAAAAAAAAAAATAATTGGGGGTAGAACAGTTCCAGGACAGTGCATTACAACTTGGCAGTGTATAACCAAAATTTATTGTGTGGTCTGGTGGGGGGCCCTATAAAGCAACATTTTAAATTGTATGCACATATCTCTTCCATATTCACAGCTGACTTTGAACATGATGAATCTCTTGAGCATGATGAATCTTTGCAGTGCACACTTCTCTACACTATCAAATGCTTTTGTTCACCTTTGCAGGGAAGCTGTACAAGAGCAAAGTGTGCTTTACCAAGCACATATGGGAACACTCTATGTACTGGGACCTGTTTGATGACATGAAGCACCAGGACCGTGTGTTATCCATCCAGGGAGCCCTCATCCTCTATAGCTTGCTGCATCCTGGTGACCTAGCTGGCCTTTTGGTCACTGACCCACCACGACTGAGGCGGCGAGAACGACTTGAGAAAGCTGGCATTCGCACACAACCTTAGTTAGACGACTCCTTGTGTCCTTTTCTGTTGTGCTGCGTTAATCTTGCAGCTGGTCTGTGAGAGCTGATGTTTGTTTGTTTCTGGTGAACTGCTTGGTTCGGGCTTGCATATTTGTGAATTCCTATGTGAAAGGCACTTTGGTTTCACTCATAAATGTCTTCTAGGCATAGTTGCGGCTCATGTGCAGAAGCTTCTTTTGATCTGGCTAATGCATTGGTTTGCTGTTAAGGAATGAGCCCTGGGGTCTTTCAGGGAGTTACATATGAGCTGCTGAGGCATATAAGTTTCTTATTTTAGCTTTTCTTCCTGCTGTTAATTGCTGTGGATGAAAAAGAGGCGACAGTTTTTGCTACTTTAGCTATACAATTTGTGTGGTGTTGTGGCAGTGTAATCTGCCTGACAGAACTTTTTTTTTTTTTTTGCGCCTAGACGAAACTTGGGTGAGTCACTAGGCATCTCCATTTGGCCTTTTTTGTTGTGGTGGCAGCAGCAGGAGCAAGTTTTACTATGTAACTGTCCACTTGCACATATTTTTTGTGCTGCCAGCCATGCACTCATTGTTTCATCACTCTGTGCAATACTTGTGCAATCTGCAAGAGCATCACCTGTGTGATAGGCAGCTAGCTACTTTGGCTAACATTTCACGGTGCTGAATAGTGAAGAATGCGGATATCTTTTACTTACATTTGAACTTGTTCCTAGCTTGCTATGAAGATAAGCAAATGTAGCGGTTAAAGATGGTGTCATAAAGTGCAGCTAAGCATAACTTAATTTGCACATGATGAACACCTTTAGTCTTGTTACTCAGTTTATGTAAGGTGTGCCTGTTGCAAGTTGACTAGGGAAATACATTATTTTGTGCACTTGCACAGACTGCACCTATGTGTTTATGATTGTTGAGCTAATCAGTGTTTCATGATTAAAAAAGTAATACTAATGATGTTAGAGCTAAAGAAAATGCAAAATAGAGAGAACAAGTAATTCAATGGCCTTCAGTTTCAATCCTGCATCTCTCTCTCTTTCTTTTTTGCTCACATTATGAACCACGCAAAGCTAAGCTACCTGTGTGCTGAGCTGGTTGTGGAAGGCCTGCAACTCTAGAACGTTACCAAACGGCATTGCTGCATGTGTTTGCGAGATGCCAAATAGCAGTATAACTTTTGTTAAAAAACAGATTATTCATGTTATATAGCTGCCATGGCTTAGTTGAATGTTGAACTGTAGCAGTTGACTGGCCTGTTTAAAATCACCAGTGCCGCTGTCATTCTGGCTCTTTATTTTGAGATCACAAAAACCACAGAAAGCTTATTGTGCTGTGCAGCAGTTTACATGTTTCATACTAAGGCCATAATTGTATCAATGATGTGGGAGAGAGCAGCAGTAAGAAAGCAGCTTGCAAGTATTGAGCCCCTGAGCACTCATGCATTATCATAAAGTATTAGCATGATGCCAGTAAAGTATTGAAATTTGCCTCGCAGGCAATTTTTTTTTTAATTCTATAATGACCACAAAATTACAGTGTTGTTTTGGTCTCAGTATTATGTTTGGGAATGTTTATAACGAATTACTTTCATAGCCTTTTGGTATGTAGAGGATGTTCTGTGTAAGTAAAACCAAGCTTGAAAAGAAAAAAAAGAAAAAGGAAACTGGTGCACCTTAGAACGATGAAATTGAGACAGTTTTGTTGGTAGCCATTTTTACATGTTGTAGTACCTTTAATACATTGGTTTTGCCTTAAGTTTCACCTAACTACTGTTTCAACGAAGGCTGTCAATAGTGGTAGTACTCATTTGTAAGCTGAATGGCAACTATGGCTCAAAGTGCATGGTCTTTTGAGTGACATATGTAACGGTTTTGTCCTCTATCTTTCTTTTTTGTGGTGTTCTATCACTACAGCACAAAGAAAAAGCCTTGATATTCAACTAGCCTAGTGAACCAGATCACTATGCTTTTTTTTCTTGTAATTTCTTAATCTCAGTGCTTCCCTATTGTTGATTCTGCTGCTTTTTATCCATAAGTAAATAGCTTTATATTAACCCTGTGGGTGTACGCAATGCTCACATTGTTGTGGCAGGCACTTAGTGATGCCTTGAGACATTCAGATCCAGATTCCTAATCATGTATTGGAAGGCATTAACAGAGACATGCTAATCTAAGAGAATGCCTTGCACTGCATTGATGTAGTCCATCAGCTATGTTGTGCTGAATTTTAAGCACTGGTAAGACTGGTCACCTCAAAAAGGTGACCTGAAATCTTTTATCTGTAAACACCTGTACTTTGTGTCATGGAAACCAGGTCAGGGTAATGTAACGATACTATTTCACTTCTTTTCCTTTTCGCGTTTCGTAAGTGGTCCGAGTGGTGCTCCGCATACATTATCACCAGGACCGATCATGAACGGTGGATGAAAAGAATGGAATAGAATCAAGGGAATCAAGGCCCTTTATATGCAATGCTTCACGACTTCAAGTCTACCAGAAACCTGGAATAATGCTAACATTATACTAATCTATACGAAGGAAGGCATTACAGAATTGAAGAATTATATGCCTATTACCTTGCTTTCAGTATTGTATAAAATATTCACCAAGATAATTTCCAATAGAATCAGGGCAACACTTGACTTCAATCAACCAAGAGAACAGGCTGGCTTCAGGAAGGGATATTCTACAATCGATCACATCCATGTCATCAGTCAGGTAATCAAGAAATCTGTGAAGTACAATAAACCTCTCTATATGGGCTTTCATAGACTATGATAAGGCATTTGATTCAGTAGAGATACCAGCAGTCATAGAGGCTTTGAATAATGTACAGGAAGCATACGTGAAAATCTTAGGAAATTTCTACAAAGATTCCACAGCTACATTGGTTCTCCACAAGAAAAGTAGAAATTTACCTATCAAGAAAGGGGTGAGGCAAGGAGGCACAATCACTCCAATGCTATTCACTGCATGCTTAGAAGTATTCAAGCTCTTAGACTGGGAAGGCTTAGGAGTGAGGATCAACGGCGAACATCTCGTCAACCTTCGGTTTGCAGATGACATTGTCGTATTCAGCAACAATGGGCACGAATTACAACAAATGATTGAGGACCTTAACCGAGAAAGTGTAAGAGTGGTGTTGAAGATTAATATGTAGAAGACAAACAATGTTCAATAGCCTGGCAAGGCAACAAGAATTCAGGGTCGCCAGTCAGCCTCTAGAGTCTGTAAAGGAGTATGTTTATCTAGGTCAATTACTCGCAGGGGACCTTGATCACGAGAAAGAAATTTGCAGAAGAATAAAATTGGGTTGGGGTGCATGCGGCAGGCATTGCCAAATCCTGACAAGGAGCTTACCACTGTCGTTGAAAAGTGTATAATCACTACATTATACCGCTGCTAACTAATGGGGCAGAAACTTGGAGCTTAACAAAGAAGCTCGAGAACAAGTTAAGGACCGCACAAAGAGCAATGGAACAAAAAATGTTAGGGTGTGAAGAGAGTAGTGTGGATCAGAGAGTAACGGGGATAGCCGATATTCTAATTGACATTAAGAGAAAAAAAATGGAGCTGGGCAGGCCATGTAATGTGTGGCCCATTAGAGTTAACAGAATCGGTACCAAAAGAAGGGGAGCATAGTCGAGAACAGAAGAAAACTAGGTGGGGTGATGAAGTTGGGAAATTTGCAGGCGCAAGTTGGAATCAGCTAGCGCAAGACAGGGGTAATTGGAGATCGCAGGGAGAGGCCTTCATCCTGCAGTGGACATAAATATAGGCAGATGATGATGATGAGAATCAAGGGAAAGGAATCGTTACATTATACCGACCCTGCTTCTTTCGTTCTTTTGTGTGTGGGGGGGAGGGGGGGCGCACATGTTGCTGTTATAGTAGTATATTGAGAAATGTAGACCATCATCTTGGACATGCATATTTTCAGGTATTTCCTGGAGCTCAGATTTTCAGTAAATTAGGTGTATTAATCAGCAGGTATGGTATAAGCTGGCTTTTTCAACTTTGTGTTCTTTATCATGCCATGAAGGCCCAGTTTTTTCTAAAGCATGGTCCTACTTGCATGAAGTTACTGGACATGGATGTTTTGGCACGTCTGTATGTGTACATGCATGTTTGTTGTCTTGCATGTCTGTGTATGCATGTACACCCTAGCGCAAAAGTATAGGGGACCACGGATGCTGCAAAAACAAAGTTATTTAGCAGCCTTAGGCATACAGCCTCAAAATGAGCATTGCTGCTATGACTATAGTTGCATAGACATTGCTGCACTCCTCCATTTCATGTTGCAGATCTAGGCTGCACACTCAGTCTCAACTTGATGCCCATGGTCAGTACTCCTTTGCTGTTGGTGTGTATATGCTTTTTATAGTAATGTATACAAGAAAAATTATTAGTGTTGTTTAGTAGTATTGCCTTGACTGACCTATTTCTAGTAAGCAATGTACTGAACATTCTGTACACTCTAGATGTGCTTATTATTCCAAACACACCTGCACACTCTTGGTCAAATGTTTCCAGGCTCTTTCTATCATTGGCATCCATTGGCTGTTTTCGAGCATCATTGCACTGCCAGTGCTGGCACTTTCTGGCTAAAGATTAAAAATGGTAAGGCCGATCCTTACGCAAGTCTTGAGCCCCTATGTGTTGAACAGTACTGAAAAAAATTGTGACTTTAAATTTGCCTGCCTTCATTCCTTGTTGGTGAAGACATTTGATGCTGGGAAAAGTAGGAAGTGTGGGACTGCAGATAGGCTGAGCAACATAGAACCATTATGCCTTTCAAAGCACCCTCACGGTTTTTGCAAGGTGCTTTGTAGTTTTTCAGGTTCCTACTACTACATTTCGCATTATCTGACGGCAAGATATTGTATGTAGTGACGGATTGTACATTGCATGCTATCTGTTAAAGCTGGGCACAATGAAATGGATCGAGGGCTGTGCCTTTTGCATGTTATTTCATTGTTTCTCCGTTTTTGATGCATGTGCTAAAGCCCCACGTGTTCATAGTGCAACCATTGCTGTTCAGTTTTAAGTATAAAGGAATTATATGGATACCTACTTGTTTACGTGCAGTGAAGGAAAAACTTATATCGACATTTTTTTTTTTTTTTGATCAAACATAATGAAAACCAAATAAATGACTGAAGGCACAGCCTGCATACGGCAGTGACACGGTAACAGAAGTTAGTATGTAATTTTCTCACCCAAGCCAGAGCGAAAAAAATGGTGAAAAATAAAAATAAACCAGGCATAGAGCGTGCAAGGCTGCGCTGCCTGCTTGTAAAACTTGAGTTAGATGGAGGCTGTTTACTGTTGCTGCAGCTTCCACATTTCCCTGCTCCAAATGCACCAAGTGACCTCACAAGCTAATATAAGATAAACAAGCAGGCAAATGTAATGTTACATAGTCTGCTTCTCAGCACTGCTATCAAGAATGCTTGAGAAAAAGGGCAAGAATTCACTTGGCTCGCTCATTCTTGCAGCCACCATGCCTATGACAGGGAACCTCGCAGTAGTAGATGGAAACTTTCCAACTACAGTCACAGCGGCTGGGTAACTTTTGACGAGCAGTGTACATAGGTTTAAAGCACCAGAGTTGTATCTCTCATCATCAACAATGTACTTGCTGCTTTAACTGGAATTTTCCGTATTTTCTTATGACACAAAGTTAATTGAAATAGTAACCATACCATATGTCAACAATAACGTGCAGCAGATATATTCAGTAATCAGTTATCTCCAATGATTAATTTTAATTTTTTGCCCATTATAGGATAAGCGTACTAAGGTTGTGAGTGGACTGCCATGGAAATTGTCTTATGAGATGCATGTGTGTTTATTCTTTTATAGGAACATTACAACTATTTATTTTTCTATTGCCTAGTGCTGTATTTATTAACTCAAGTCAGCCTATCTCTCTTGTAAATGTTGCACCTAGGGCTGGTTTTTGACTGGTTGGCAGTTAATCTATGATGAGCTTTTTATGATAATGTTAATTAAAAAATATAGGTTGTTACGATTTTATGCAGCTAACCAGTTGTGAATGGTTTTAAAGCTGTGTCTTGAAATTTTCTGTCCTAAAATATTATACATCTGTTTAAAATTGCTAAAATTGCACTGTGCATTTAAATTTTTGACTTGACGTGTAATTCGGTCTACTTTATTTTTGGTTTTATCTGGCAAGAAGGTCCCAAAATCCCCCCCCCCCCCTTTTTTTTTCTTTTGAGGGGGGGGGAGGGGTGTTACACATAAGCTTACCAGTCTTTTAGAGGCAACATTCACGTGCAAAATTTACCTTTTATTATTATTTTTTTATTATTATTAGTTTTTGCTTGTGCAGTATCTCAAGTCAGCATAATGTTACTGTACTAGTATCTAGCAGACTTACAGGTAGTGTTGAGGTGGTGGGCATACAACTGTCATATACACTAACCTTGCAACTGAATGTATTCAAAAGCATAGTAACACAAATAGCAATTAAATGACTTGGATGAAGCAGTGAGCACATGTAATTGTCATAATGAGTGTCTTAAAATTGCGGAGGGAAAGCAGTTTAGCGAGATATTGACTATGGTGCTTACATCTTGCCACATGAAACCTCTGGCTTTTAAAGCTATGCTTTCTTTGCGAAGCTGGGTGCTGGTTTCCCAGCACAACAGCCGGATCCTCTAACCATTAGGCCACAATCGCATGTATACTTCTATCATGCGAATGCCAACTAGCGCTTGGAGATGATCGCTGCATATCATGTGTCACATTGCATAGCATGGGTGCACGAGAGCATATGCATGCACACCAGTTTCCTGTACACCAGAGACGCAGGGATGGAATGGGCAAACTTATAGCATTTTATTTAACCGCTTCACATAAATTCCAAGATGTGTATTGGATCTGTATAATTTTTACTTTTGATCCTGCTTACCACTAATTCTTAATGGCAGAAGCCTTAAATTGCTTTTGTTTAACCTCATTTATTACTAAGTGATGATTCTGTCTGCAGTGCATACAGCTTTTTTATCTTGTAATTTCAATATTGGAGCCTATTAATGTGTGTTCTCTTTTATCTGTGTTTTACTGTTTGGTGACCGTGTTAGCTAATGTTAGATATATGAAGACGCATTCAGTTCATTCACTTCATCAGTTCAGTTTTTATCATGCATGCTGTCTGGTTTTGCCTCGGGTATGTTCTTTTGTTGATATCTTTTCTGTAGACTGAAAATATTATTGCTATTCAAAACAGCACTATACTGACAAGTGGAGCTTTCTCCTAATTTAAAATGTTTTGAGAGGGCTCTTGCCATGTGCTGAAGTTTTACTGTGAGTAACTTTATTGAATAAAATACTGTCTCTCAGAATGAGTGGTGGAAAACGAGGATTCATTTAATGCCACTGTACTCCACTCTTCATCAAAATGCCCCCAGTTACAGGTAGAAACATAAATACCTTATCCTCAGTTTTGATCAGCACTTTTCTAGTAGAGTACCGATTAATTATTTAGATTGTTTGGCAGCTGCTTGTACTGTATGATTTGCAGATGATGTCAATCATTTCAGTTTTAATTATTTTTATTCTGTGCACAAGATGCACTTGTACGATGTCACGCCGAAAAAAATGCAGATCTGTATTCTTAAGCTATAAGTGTGACCAATCTTTGCCACAGTACCCATTGCCTCCGGGAGCTACTGAAAAGGAAGTGTTTTACTAGTGTTGGCAACGCTATTCCTTAAGTCCCATTAACTCTAATTGGCCTGACAAGTGCACCAAAGAGCACAGATGAATCAAACTGCTTACTAGTTCTAGCTAGCCCCTCCCTTCTTTCTCATTTGAGCAACCTCTCAATAAAAGTAAAATCTGAGTTTGTGATCAGGCTGCTATTAGATTGATGCATATGCTTTTGGGGGAATTAGTGCCCATGCCATTTTTTTTTTTTTAACAATGCTTGTAGTTGTTGATTGGGTATTGCTTTACATGGCATTTGTGGTGTAAATTCATGTGCTGCCAATGCATTGTGTAGGCTTTGATAGATCATTTGCAGAATTCAGCTTTCTTGGTTGAGTTTTTGTGTAGAATTGTATCAAGCTGGTCTAGATTTGGCAATCCACGTGTAGCAGCAGCAGTCCATCAGAGGTAGCTGTGGTGCACCACAGATCCGTCAATATCATGTGATAGCCAGGGCCAACAGTCCCAGTTGAATTGCTTGTACTTCGAGTAAACAGCCTCTCTGCTGCCTTTTCGAGCTTTCTAATCCTGCGTATGCAAAGATTTTATGCTTAATGAGAATTCACATAGTATTTCATTGTATAATTCTTAATATTCTATGTACTAGACACTGGTTGTACACATTATTGATTGTGTTGTATTATGTGCTGACATGTTTCCCGAAGCATAGTGTTTTAACATTTCAGTGTGGCAAGACCTGTTTAATTATTGGAAGGGAGGCATTGTAGCTCAGATTACCTGGCCCCAATGCAAGAAAAATGCAGTTATATGGGTGTAATTACATACATTCCTGATTATGTTACATGAAAATGCCCATAAAACACCTGACAAATTAGGCATTGTCTTAGTGACAGTTACATGCCAACTACAGTTATTCTAGATGCTGTTTTGCAGGTAGAATGTAGACAAATAGCATCAGTGATTTTGTATATAGATAGGTGCATGATGACTCCAAATGTAGTTCAACATTGGCTTGACACTGCTAATACTCTGGTGCCAAGTCTAAGATAATACCTATGGAGTGTTTAGCATACTGAAAGTCCAACACTATTTTATCTTTATCACAATAGTAAGTTTGTAGGTGTCTTTCTCCGGGGGTATTCTATCATGCATCTAAGTGTAGAAAATTTTAGGTGCCTGTTTGACATTCGTTTTTAATGGGCACTTAGCTGTGATCTTCACATTGTAAGCAAGCGTATTAGCTGCTGCACAGAATGCTGCTAGGCCTTCTATTATTGCCCTTTGACTGCCATGCCCAAGTGTACTAGTTTCCTGTCTTGCACTTGCTTGTCGCCATTCTGGCTACACTAAGGCTGAAGGAAATGTATGTCATACACTTGTCATGTCATCAATACAGAAGCTACTTTTGCATATGTTACATGGAAGTTTTGTGTGTGGCCAGGTAGCCACTGTTGAGTTCACTCTTGCCATGAGAGTTGGTAGCTTCTCATGTCCGTGTGCTGCATCATGCTCACTTGTACATGCGGGAAGTAATTTGTGTTGTGTGTGTTAAAATATTCAAAATATATTGATGTAACCTGGGAACCATCACAACACATTCACAGCCTAGGAAGTATTGTTTAAACTACACAACGTAACTGCATGTTGTGGAAGTTTTAAAAAAGGAAGTCATGTGTTTAACCTGAAAATATATGGAAAGGAATATCCTTTTATTTTAATAACATTTACTTCTTTAAAAATATCTGCACCACACTCACAGTAAGTACTGATACAAAATAATGGCAAATCATTTGAATGTGGTTGTGCATGTTAGAGAGATGTTTTTTTGTTTTTTTTTCATTCATGGAATCAAATTTTGTGCACCATTTAGCTATAATTTTGCAACATTTTTTATGGCATTATGTAATTTAAGCTCTGATGTGTTGTTTATGAGTGCTCAACCATGTCAAGATTTTGTTGCATTTTGCTATTACTATAGTTCTGCTGATTGCAGCCAAATTTTTTGTATCTGTGTTTCAGCACAGATAACCCTTTCAGTGTGTCGCTGATGCATAACCAGCACATTGAACTAGTTTCCCTGTCGTTGTGATGCTTCGAATAAATTTTCATAAGCAGTCTTGTTAAAACAAAATTGCAGCATGAATGAAATTAGCTTGTATGAAGTAACTTTGTGTGGGTGAGTTTCTGGCACTTGTATTCTTGTGGTCTTTCTAGAGCTTTTCTCGTCTTTGCAATACTCTGGTGGCACAGAGTTGCCATTGTGTTCTATAAACCTTGAGTAATAGAAAGATTATTTTTATCATTATGCTGCAGTTGATGTTAGTGGTAGTGTACATATAAATATATATTTTCAACATCTCAATTCATGCAATAGTACATAGGTATTTAATGTGGTGATACATGTTTTGCCAGTGATGGCATCTACATGGCTGTCAAGTGCTTTTAATGATTGTTTTTGTCTTGCGCAAAATAGTAGTAGATCCCAAGGGTAAAAATATATTGATGTTGCACTTTTATTTAATGCGATGTTATATGCTTCACTTGAGGTCCTGGAGCCACATTTAGCAGACTGGTATAATGAGAAAATCTAAGAACTAGTGTATCATGTTATGTGCATATTTAAATAGCCATATCTTTTGCTTTTGTGCAATGCGTTGCGTGCTGTATTTATTCCTTTTGCGCATACTGCGTAGCGCATTTGAATGTGACAATACAAATACACTTGTGAATATTGTTTGAGGAACAATAAATCAGTGTTAGTAAATGCCTTGATTTCCTGTTGAAAGCAATCAAGTGCTACCTGGCAGAAAGTATGAAAAGTAAGCAACGTACGGTTCTACGTTTATAGATACTTCTTTTAGTTTCCCTGCTGTCGTTCCCGCCACTACAGTGCTACGGTTGACCATTGCGCCAAGCGTGCGACCGTCGTCTGCTATACACCCTTTTCACGGTGATCCTGTGGGCGCCGCCGTGTTTGATCACGTGGTGCCGCAACCATGGCTTGCCTGAGCTGCCTCCGTGTTTAAAATGTGTATGACGCCCCAGTGCGGCTCAGCAAACCTCTGTTTCGGTGAATATTGTAGACGCCTATCTTAAAAGCGATCATCTTACGTGACGGACGGACGGATTTCCTCGTTCGGTGGGCATAGAAATGCTTACACATTAAAAAAATTAACGTAGCTTGCACTGGAGGCGAAATGCTAAAGAGACAGCGGAGCTGATGGGGCACCTAGCTAGTCCTGGCTTTTGGGCTAGGCTAAGCATGACCAAGTCATCCCCAGCATTTTCCGGAATTTATTGATTATTGATCGATTAGCTATTGATTGGCTATCGCAAGGTATTGGCCGGCCATGTATTTGGGCTAGGCTAAGCACTACCAAGTCATCCCCAGCATTTTCTGGAATTCATTGATAAATTATCAATTAGCTATTTGGCTATTGATTGCCTATCGCAAGGTATTGTCCACGTATTTGGGCTAGGCTAAGCACTCCAAGTCATCCCCAGCATTTTCCGGAATTTGTTGATCGATTAGCTATTGATCGGCTATCGATTACTGACTAAGTCCCAACCATGCTTAGCTAGTCTTAGCCAGGCTAGTCTTAGCTTGCTAGTTCACAGGGGTATGTGCCATGGCGCTTGGACTCTTTCTGCACTACCGCCAGAAGCGGCCCACAATCTCTGTTCGCATGTTACGGACTAACGCTCGGCTTAAACAGCTCCGCTGTTAAAACTGACTCGCCACCCCTGCCCTGCGAAAGTTGATGTCCAGCGAAGCTGTTGAAAACCACCACAACTGCTGGGGGGGGGGGATATAGCAATGCTTTATTGCTCAATTCCTCCTCCGGCGCATTATTCAGCCACAGGAGAAGGTGGAGAGTGACGAGGCACACACAGTGGGAAAATAAAATCGGCTACCGGCGCAAGACGCAACGCAAACGCAGCCAGCATGTACGTACGTGTCAGCCAGTGCTGCCAACCTCTGAAGTCAGTTTTCCCCTAAATCGGATAAAGAAATTCCTTAGATTTCCCTAGTTCTTTTTAGAAAGCAGTTCATTTTGCCAATGTACTTTCTGTAGAGATAAACTTGTTTCTTATGCAGATAGTCTGCGAAAATATAGTATGTATTCCCAAGCTCGTTCTTATAAATTTAATGAATGCGCTGCATAGAAAATTTCGGTTATACGCTGGAAGTTATTACGTGCCCTCTAGGGAGCGCTCTACCGCAAGAATTTTAAAAATTGGTTCACTAATACCATTATTTCAGGAGGCTAGCTTCCCGCAAACATGGATACTCTGTCCACTTGCCCCGCCTCACCTCAGCAAGCGAAATTCCTTCCCTGCATTCTCCAATGCCGGAGCTGAAGGATCACGTGACGTAACTAGCACGAACCCCGCCTTCTCTCTCTCTCTTTCTCTCTCTTTCCCCCTCACGCTTATTGCTGGGCGGAGGCACTTCCGCTGAAGCCTGACGGTCGCGCGCGCGAGCTGTTGCATTCGTCTCGTTGCACGATTGCTATGCGCGAGAACATAATCATTGCTATACGAACACTGAGGCAGACGCAAGCGGATCACAGAGCATGATCGCGCGCTGGAACACGATAGAAAATGACATAGTTTCGCTCTCAGCGCGCGCGACTGCGCAATGTGGGAAAAAGCCGACGAAACGGTAGTACATACGAAGTAAAGCAAAGACACGCAGACACTCGGCTTGTAGGTTTTATTATTTTTCTAAACTTTAATTCGTCGATTGAAGCAACAGATCAAATAACTGCTGTTTCTTTGAATAATTCTCTGAGTCACGTATCACTGTGCCGTCACATCACATACATGTACGTAGGCGCACTTGCGCATATACGTCATATCTCCGGCTGGGAGCTCGGTGCGCGTGAGGAGGAGGGCAAACGGTGTTTGGTTTCTTGTGAATCTCCATGGTCCTTTTCGTTTCGATTCTTTGCATCCAATTCACTGTCTCTATTTCTCTGATTTTCTGATGACTCCTGGTTGTCGTTTTACAGTTTCGATTATCCTGTACTTGGTTGCCAACTTCCTTGACCTAGCTCTTCTTCCATTCTGTGTCCACGCTTTTCATGTACAGATACTTGTGCACTTTAGCCGCCCATTTATTTTCATCCATGTTCGTGAGCCTTTCTTCAAAACTAATTTTGCCCTGTGCTTCTCTGACTGCAAAAGACGCCCAACGGCCATGTCACCCTGCAATGCCTCATTTGTGGTTTTACCGTGGGCTCCTAAAGCAACCGGCCTACTGATCTTTGGTTAACTTCCAACCCCGACAAGATATCTGATTTTAAGCATAGAATGGCATTTGCGAACGTTAGCGCTGGCACCATTATTCCTTTCCAGATTGCACGCATAACCTCATACTTATTGTGGCCCCACAGTACTCTGTGTTTCATTATTGCTGCATTCCGCTTCCCCTTTATTTTCAGATTATCTTGGAGGTTCCTTGACTAATTCTTTCCTTCGTTTATGTGTACGCCGAGGTACTTATATTGCTTCACTATGGGTATTACTTGCTGTTGAATTGACACCACGAAGTTACTCGTCTCTTCATTAAAGATCATAATTCCTGATTTCTCTGTGCTAAACTTAAGGCCTAGATTTGTCGCTGCGTTGCCACAGATATTCGCAAGTATTTGTAAATCTTTTTTATTGTCCGCTATAGTAGCACAATGTCCATGGGTGGGTGGATGGATGAGGCTGAACCCTTTAAATCGAGCGGTGGCATACGCCACCTAGGCGTGACTATTAACATATTTGGTACTTTGTGGTGGGTGAAATTTCACCCCTGCCTTGATTTTAGCCACCAATCAGATAACCTCCGTTTGGTTTTTCTACCCGCTTAAAGTCTATTTTGCCTTCACTGTCCCTAAACCCCAGTGCTTTGAAAAAATCAGCCCCGTTGCTTTGCACTGTAGGGTTAAGCCCTTTACAGAAAAGTATGAGGTGTTCAGCCGTTTCCTCTTCTTCTCCACACGCACAGCACAACGTGTCTATACCTTGGTACTTGACTCGGTACATCTTAGTCCGCAATACTCCCGTCCTGGTTTCAAACAACAAAGAGCTTCCCCTAGAATTATCGTAGATATTTTCTTTGGCAATTTCTTGCTTGAAAGTTCTGTATGTTCCCAGTGCTGATTTTGTCTGCATCCCTGTTTTCCACAGGCCCCTCTCTGTTCCCTTAACCTTTTTCTTAACCGCTGTTTCCTGCTTAATTGCACCCCTCCTGCAGTCCAAATATTTGATTGACAGTTTTCTGGTCAGCTTCCTCCATTTTGTATCAACATTCCTCATGTAGAAATAACTGAAAACTCTCCTTGCCCACCGCTTTTCTGCCATTTCTCTCAATCGCTCCTCAAATTCTATCTTGCTAGTTGCTTCCCTGCCCTCGAATGACGTCCATCCCATGTCACCCTGTACCCCCTGATTTGGTGTATTTCCGTGTGCTCCCTGAGCCAGTCTACCTACCCTTCGCTGCTTAACCAACGCCTCCTCTAGAAAGAGGAGGCGTTGGCTTAACTTCCAACCCTGCCGTTGGCTTAACTTCCAACCCAACCCGTTGGTGCCGCGCGGCACCAACGGGAACTACACATCTAAGTGCTTTTCTATCTTAGGGGTCGCGCGTACCTTCCCCCTAGTAGAGTGTACTAGAATACGGTCTTGTCTAGTACACTCTACCCCTAGTGTCCCTAGTCAGCGCCTCCTCTACTCTCCGCACGCCGCCATATAGCCGCGGGAACGCCTCCGCTGGGCCAGGCTCGAGAACTCGCCGCGAGCAGGAGGCGCGCACACTGCGGGAATCGATGTTTATCCTGCATTGTTGAGATAAAACGAAGCGATACAAGGAGGAGCAACGCGTTTGTGCAAACGGAGTTGTGCGTGCGCAAACAGCACGACTACCACGTTGAGAAGACGATCGTTTTCTAGTGCGGCCGTGCGAGCCGACTGTTGGCCCCTAACACGGGATTTTGACGCGATTAGCGACAGTGTATACAACCGTACGGTCGTACGTTTGTGTCGTCATAGCCTCCTATATTTTTTCATGCCCGCCGAGTGGCGAGCGGAGCAAGGCGCTCCGCCCGTACCTTCTAGTTCATGCGCTCGCCACCACGCCGCGCTGCCACCCCATACCCAGTCACAGAGGAGGAGGTTAAGAAGGCCATAGAGAAACGCCAGGAAGCATCCAGGGAACACAGATATTCAAAGCAGAGGGGTGAACCAGAAGCTGATGTAGGCAGAAAATGGAACAACTTCTTAAGCTGTAGAAGGGAAGCATCCAATTTGATCAATGAGAAGATCAGAAGAAAGGGGAGCCAATGGTTGTCAGAAGTAAACAAAAAGGATAGAAAAGCAGCAAAGAAATTTTGGAAACATCTCAACTCCTTGAGTAATAAGACTAGCCTAGAGCAGAGGTTTATAGTTACAGCTCAAGGTGTTCGACTAGAGGGAGATGAGGCAATGGAACATATAAGAACAATGATGACAGAAAAATTTAAAGAACGAAACATAGCATGTGCTCAATCAGGTGAGGATGGACTAGTCAGTGCAGTGGCTCCACTGGCACAAAGCGAGTGGGAAAGGGCAGAGAAGAGGGTTCCTAGTAGCACGTCGACAGGTCCTGATGGCATCCCAATTATGTTGATAAAGACATTGGGCCCAAAATCTAAGAAAGCATTAAGAGAGGCAGTGAGCAAAATGATAATGGACGGTAAAGCCCCCACCGGGTGGAGACTGAGCAGGATGAGCATGATATATAAGGGAAAGGGGGACAAAGCCGACTATAAACTAACTACCGTCCCATAACAGTGACGTCAGTGGTTTACAGGGTGGTGATGCAGATTATAAAGGACAGACTGCAGGCATGGGTGGAGAGCGAGGAGGTGCTGGGGGAACTACAAAATGGGTTCCGAAAACAAAGAAGGTTAGAAGATAATCTGTTCTCATTGACACAGTGTATTGAAATAGCAGAAAAGGAACACAGGCCCCTATGGCTTGCCTTTCTGGATATCAAGGGAGCCTATGACAGTGTAATCCAAAAGGATTTGTGGGACATACTGGGCACTCTAGAGGTGGAAGATGGAGTAAGAAATCTTTTAAAAGATATCTATAAAAGTAACAAGGTGCTTATAAAATGGGAAAACAAGGTATCTGGGCCTATAGAGATACAGCAGGGGCTTAGGCAGGGGTGCCCTCTGTCACCTCTGTTGTTCATGCTGTATTTACAAGGATTAGAGAAAAAATTAGAGAGGAGCGGACTTGGCTTCAACCTTTCCTATTCAAGCAGGGAGAATGGATTAAACAGTCATTACCAGGACTGATGTATGCAGGATGACATTGTACTTATGGCTGACAGCAAGGAAGACTTGCAGAGATTAATGGACATCTGTGGTAAAGAGGGAGATAGCTTAGGTTTGAAGTTTAGTAAAGAAAAATCGGCAGTCATGACTTTTAATGATAATCAGGGCAGCGAGCATAGGATACAGGAGGTTACGCTGGAGGTGGTGGATAAGTACAAATATCTTGGAGTGTGGATAAACAATGGGGCTGAGTACCTAACGGAACATGAAAAATATGTGACGGCTAAAGGTAGCAGAAATGCAGCTGTGATGAAAAATAGGGCACTGTGGAATTACAATAGGTACGAAGTGGTGAGAGGGATTTGGAAAGGGGTGATGGTCCCTAGTTTGACTTTCGGCAATGCGGTCCTGTGCATGAGATCAGAGGTTCGAGCAAGGTTGGAAGTTAAGCAGCGAGGGGTAGGTAGACTGGCTCTGGGAGCACACGGAAATACACCAAATCAGGGGGTACAGGGTGACATGGGATGGACGTCATTCGAGGGCAGGGAAGCCAGCAGCAAGATAGAATTTGAGGAGCGATTGAGAGAGATGGCAGAAAAGCAGTGGGCAAGGAGAGTTTTCAGTTATTTGTACATGAGGAATGTTGATACAAAATGGAGGAAGCTGACCAGAAAACTGTCAATCAAATATTTGGACTGCAGGAGGGGTGCAAACCAGGAAACAGCGGTTAAGAAAAAGGTTAAGGAAACAGAGAGGGGTCTGTGGAAAACAGGGATGCAGACGAAATCAGCACTGGGAACATACCGAACTTTCAAGCAAGAAATTGCCAAAGAAAATATCTACGATAATTCTAGGGGAAGCTCTTTGTTGTTTGAAGCCAGGACGGGAGTATTGCGGACTAAGATGTACCGAGTCAAGTACCAAGGTATAGACACGTTGTGCTGTGCGTGTGGAGAAGAAGAGGAAACGGCTGAACACCTCGTACTTTTCTGTAAGGGGCTTAACCCTACAGTGCAAGGCAACGGGGCTGATTTTTTCAAAGCATTGGGGTTTAGGGACAGTGAAGGCAAAATAGACTTTAAGCGGGTAGAAATAACCAAACAGAGGTTATCTGATTGGTGGATAAAATTAAGGCAGGGGTGAAATTTCACCCACCACAAAGTACAAATTATGTTAATAGCCATGGCTAGGTGGCGTATGCCACCGCCCGATTTAAAGGGTTCAGCCTCATCCATCCATCCATCCATCCATCCATCCATCCATCCATCCAGTCAGGCAGATGGGTGAACCAGAAGCTGATGTAGGCAGAAAATGGAATAACTTCTTAAACTGTAGAAGGGAAGCATCCAATTTGATCAGTGAGAAGATCGGAAGAAAGGGGAGCCAATGGTTGTCAGAAGTAAACAAAAAGGATAGAAAAGCAGCGAAGAAATGTTGGAAACATCTCAACTCCTTGAGTAATAAGACTAGCCTAGAGCAGAGGTTTATAGTTACAGCTCAAGGTGTTCGACTAGAGGGAGATGAGGCAATGGAACATATAAGAACAATGATGACAGAAAAATTTAAAGAACGAAACATAGCATGTGCTCAATCAGGTGAGGATGGACTAGTCAGTGCAGTGGCTCCACTGACACAAAGCGAGTGGGAAAGGGCAGAGAAGAGGGTTCCTAGTAGCACGTCGACAGGTCCTGATGGCATCCCAATTATGTTGATAAAGACATTGGGCCCAAAATCTAAGAAAGCATTAAGAGAGGCAGTGAGCAAAATGATAATGGACGGTAAAGCCCCCACCGGGTGGAGACTGAGCAGGATGAGCGTGATATATAAGGGAAAGGGGGACAAAGCCGATATAAATAACTACCGTCCCATAACAGTGACGTCAGTGGTTTACAGGGTGGTGATGCAGATTATAAAGGACAGACTGCAGGCATGGGTGGAGAGCGAGGAGGTGCTGGGGGAACTACAAAATGGGTTCCGAAAACAAAGAAGGTTAGAAGATAATCTGTTCTCATTGACACAGTGTATTGAAATAGCAGAAAAGGAACACAGGCCCCTATGGCTTGCCTTTCTGGATATCAAGGGAGCCTATGACAGTGTAATCCAAAAGGATTTGTGGGACATACTGGGCACTCAAGAGGTGGAAGATGGAGTAAGAAATCTTTTAAAAGATATCTATAAAAGTAACAAGGTGCTTATAAAATGGGAAAACAAGGTATCTGGGCCTATAGGGATACAGCAGGGGCTTAGGCAGGGGTGCCCTCTGTCACCTCTGTTGTTCATGCTGTATTTACAAGGATTAGAGAAAAATTAGAGAGGAGCAGACTTGGCTTCAACCTTTCCTATTTCAAGCAAGGAGAATGGATTAAACAGTCATTACCAGGACTGATGTATGCGGATGACATTGTACTTATGGCTGACAGCAAGGAAGACTTGCAGAGATTAATGGACATCTGTGGTAAAGAGGGAGATAGCTTAGGTTTGAAGTTTAGTAAAGAAAAATCGGCAGTCATGACTTTTAATGATAATCAGGGTAGCGAGCATATGATACAGGAGGTTACGCTGGAGGTGGTGGATAAGTACAAATATCTTGGAGTGTGGATAAACAATGGGGCTGAGTACCTAACGGAACATGAAAAATATGTGACGGCTAAAGGTAGCAGAAATGCAGCGGTGATGAAAAATAGGGCACTGTGGAATTACAATAGGTACGGAGTGGTGAGAGGGATTTGGAAAGGGGTGATGGTCCCTAGTTTGACTTTCGGCAATGCGGTCCTGTGCATGAGATCAGAGGTTCGAGCAAGGTTGGAAGTTAAGCAGCGAGGGGTAGGTAGACTGGCTCTGGGAGCACACGGAAATACACCAAATCAGGGGGTACAGGGTGACATGGGATGGACGTCATTCGAGGGCAGGGAAGCCAGCAGCAAGATAGAATTTGAGGAGCGATTGAGAGAAATGGCAGAAAAGCAGTGGGCAAGGAGAGTTTTCAGTTATTTGTACATGAGGAATGTTGATACAAAATGGAGGAAGCTGACCAGAAAACTGTCAATCAAATATTTGGACTGCAGGAGGGGTGCAATTAAGCAGGAAACAGCGGTTAAGAAAAAGGTTAAGGGAACAGAGAGGGGCCTGTGGAAAAGAGGGATGCAGACGAAATCAGCACTGGGAACATACCGAACTTTCAAGCAAGAAATTGCCAAAGAAAATATCTATGATAATTCTAGGGGAAGCTCTTTGTTGTTTGAAGCCAGGACGGGAGTATTGCGGACTAAGATGTACCGAGTCAAGTACCAAGGTATAGACACGTTGTGCTGTGCGTGTGGAGAAGAAGAGGAAACGGCTGAACACCTCATACTTTTCTGTAAAGTGCCCTGGGCTGATTTTTTCAAAGCATTGGGGTTTAGGGACAGTGAAGGCAAAATAGACTTTAAGCGGGTAGAAATAACCAAACAGAGGTTATCTGATTGGTGGATAAAATCAAGGCAGGGGTGAAATTTCACCCACCACGAAGTACAAAATATGTTAATAGTCATGGCTAGGTGGCGTATGCCACCGCCCGGTTTAAAGGGTTCAGCCTCATCCATCCATCCATCCATCCATCCAGTCCCAGAGCAGACGACGTGACTACGCTGTTGCGCGCGTGCTTGTGGAGAGAAACTTGCGCTCGTATTTGAGATGGAGCTGTGAAATAAATGCGCAGTTTGCACTGGTGTTTGTTCATGATGTACAGGGGTGATGGGATGAACGGCAAACAGTGCGGCGCGATGTTTTCATCCTGCTGTGACCCTGGTGGGAATAAAAAGAAGCTAGAATAGTTTTATTATTGCGATAGCAATTATATGGACACTCAAAAGCAGATTCTGCCGTCGGCGTCGCCGTCGCCGTGGCGTCG
>NC_051154.1:50826461-50986460 GCF_013339745.2 Dermacentor silvarum | reverse complement strand
CTTTCTGTGCAGTGCTTCTATAAAATATTATCCAGTTAAAATTTAGCCAAGGGCATTATGCTGCATGCCTGATGTACGTCAATTAAGCAGCATAATGTGCAGTGAAAAGTGTGCCCTTGACTGGACAACACTGTCAATTGAAACAGTGGTGTATGAATTCATTTTAGTGCTTTCTGAACACATGCAAGCCTTTGTTGTCCCATCCATGACAGCATACAAACATGACAGGTGTTCGTTCTGGTTGCTGTCAGTCTAGCCTGTGCTTAGGATCTAACACCGAAACACCAATAAGGACTACTGGTAGGAACATAAGTATCATGATTGACAAGGAAAAATATCGCAGACGATATTGTTAGTCTGTGGAATAACAACAAAGCAGAAGTAAAAGAAGTAGGACACCTAAACATGAAGAAGATGAAGGGCATGTGAGGAAAAGACTTGGCAGCACGAGAGGCACAAGCACACAGGCATGCGGCCGCCGCGGCCAGGATTCGATCCCCCTGAGCACGAGGTCGCGGGATCGAAACCTGGCCACGGCGGCCGCATTTTGATGGGGGCGAAATGCGAACACACCCGTGTACTTAGATTTAGGTGCACGTTAAAGAACCCCAGGTGGTCGAAATTTCCGGAGTCCCCCACTACGGCGTGCCTCATAATCAGATCGTGGTTTTGGCACGTAAAACCCCATAATTTAATTTTTTTTCTTGGAATGCAAGAAGATTGGACACGCTAGCGCTGGGTCCAGGCAACGTCAACACCCAGCACCTGCTGTCACCCAAGTCATGCCATCCTTAGACATGGCTCGTTGAGGTGCCACCATCAACAGCCAGGTCTAGTGTAGGGCTTCCTGTATGGCCACGCCCACGTCAGACAAGCACCAGGTGTCAGGAGATTGTGGGTCACATCAGCTGATGTGCCTCCATGAACACAGCGGACTCACCACCAGTGAATATATTCCAAGTATTTGGTTAACAATGCAGAGACTGCTCATGTTAGAGGACAGTATGTTCTGTTCATGCTATGAGTTGGAGATTTCTGTAAGTACGCTATGCTTTCGTAAATTGTTAAGTTTTATATGTTGTAAATGCTATTGTACTTTCTGTACTGTATTTGTTTCTTGTAAACAATTTTATTTTTATTCAATGGCTATAGGTGATGCCTGCATCGAACCCCCCCGACCTCCGCAATCTTAAAGGCCATGTTACTGCAGAAGCCAAAGAACTGGTCATGTCATGGCCACCCCTTTACAGACAATGCTTATTCTCACAAACAAAACTGACAAAACTACACAGACTGCATGAACCTCTACCTGCAACTATATCTCGGCCTAGAAGTACAAAACACTTTCAGCAGTTGCATACCACCGTGATATGCGCTAAGGTATCTCGACTTCGTTTAGGTTGTTTTTCAGCGTAATAACAGGAATGGTGGTCATTGCATTGTCCAGATCTTGGAGGCATGATTATTAATACATATGAAAGTACATAGCGTAATACTAAAACTTCAGTACCACTCCTGCAGCGTACTCATCTGCTAGCTGGGGCTCCTTACACCTATAAGCTTAAAGGAGTCCTGAAACATCTATTGAACATAATAAGAAAATGTTGCCGATCTCCACAAGAGGCTCCTGTTAGCATGTGAACCAAATATTATTGCACTGCATGCAGCAGGGAAGTTACAAGATCATGTCAAAAACAGTGAAAAATCACTTGCTCTCGCCTTTGCAATGTCGTCATTGCAAGCAGCGAAGCCTACCCACAGCTATTGGCCAATTTCGTAATTGAGAGAACATTCTCAGTAATACTTCTATTGCTACTTTTGAGGTAAATGAATGAAGAATATACATGTCTACAATGTCACAAAGATAGAAGAAGCATTTCATCTTTGCACTGCCGGTCTACACACGACAGACGTACATGGCTGTGTTGCTTCCGAGAAAGCAGGGGCGTGCTGAACAGCGTATAGATGCTGTGGCTGCCACACGGTGCTGCGACAAGCCCTCTTGAAAGTGAGATGGTAAACTTTTGGGTGGGGCCTTGCCCTTTTGCCAACTCCCCTGTGTAGCTTCCATCGTGCTAGTGAAGACGAAAGGAGAGATAAAGCTGCTCATCGGTGCTATAACTATATCTAACTACGCTTATACTTGAAGGATTTAAAATTTTTTTTACTGCAGGAGATTCGTAAGGCGACGTCTATTATACTAAGGCCATTCTATGATTAGTTAGAAAAATATTTCAGGGTCCCTTTAAAGGGGTCCTGAACCCCTTTTATCAAAGTTGAGAAATGGATTTGATGTTAAAGCAAAACATTTCAGAAATACTTCGCCGCAAAATATACTTCACTGCGTTCAGCAGAAGCTGAATTATTGGTAAAGATCACCTGTCATTCCCTTTGCAGTGCTCCGTTCTTTCTTCAATGCTGTGAACTGTGAAGCCTACAGCAGAACTTCGCCTTTTGAACGGCAACGTGGCATGCCGCTCAAATTTGATTTTAGATGTTCACATAGACGCCACTACTTCCGATTTTGATGCCTACAACGCGCCAAACTCAGAGGCTATCTCTCAGCTTATGGTTAAGTTCACAGTGTCTCATCCCTTTGGTGTGCTACAGTTTACTAGATAGCTACGCGCAACTATTCTTGCACCGACTGACAAGCGTAGCACATTTGGTTTTGTACTTATCTTTACGACAATCACTCAATTTCCAAGGGTCAAACAAACTTCACCTTCATGTTCGCTTGTGCGAATACGCCAGCAGTGCATACGTAAGCTAAGCGATGGATGCCGCATTCCAGACTCGAGTTGAAAGGATTCCTGCCGTAATGAGCTTCGACCATGATGGAGAGACACCTCGAGGGTGTGCAACTCGGGAAGCAGACGACCTGTTGGTCAGATGCTGGCATTCGGGCCTTCAGTTGCATCACCTACAGATAACAATAAGAGCACACTGTTGGCCACAGCGAGCCGCAGGAGCTCGGCAAATGCACTCGTCGCGGCACCCCACGGTGGCTGCAGTATCTACGCTACACTGCAAACGCAAACTGTAGTAGCTAACTATGTGCATGAAAGGGCTGGAATGTGTGCTCGCACTCATGTGCTCCGGTCTAGCCGTGCTATATGGTGCGGATCAGCTCTGTCCTGCACCAGCTTGACTAACGGGCAGTAGCCACATCCAAATTGCGCATTTAGAAGCGCTGTCAATAGCGCAATACGAAGCGAAGTTTGTCAAGGAGTCTAGTTAGGAGCGGCCAAGAGTGAAGGTGCGCTGGCAAGCGTACGTGTGATCTGACCATAAGTTTTGCATGGTTCGAGGCTAATTCAGTGTTCAAATCTGATACCTGATGGCCACGACACTGATAAGCAGTGTGGCCGAAGTTTCATTATTACGTGGGTGGATGCAGCCAAGCCTTAATAGACTATAGTCGGCAATAGTATGACAGTCGTACTTCCGGAAGCACGAAACTCCTATCGAAATTCGAAATGCAGATTTTCACTTGCTACAGCCTGTTTATTAAACTGCATCAATAAATAACACAGTAATAGTAAGAGAAAGTGCACTGATCCGAACACCCTTATTGATTGACGTCAGCTATTGGCCAATAGCAGCAGCGTATGGGAATCTGCTATATGACGAAATATGGCAACGCAAAAAGAGTGAGGAGAAGACTTCTGTTAAAAAGAGCATATGAGAAAAAGGAGACCTTGCTCTCTACTTGCGAGCTCCATGCGCCGTGCATGACTAGAAAATTTGGCCCAGATGTTCACAGAAGTGTATGCTATCCGCGGACTGTTTTTTCTTCTTTCTGGGGTTTTACGTGCCAAAACTAGTTCTGATTATGAGGCACGCCGTAGTGGAGGGCTCCGGATTAATTTTGACCACCTGGGGTTCTTTAACGTGAACTACAACGCAAGCACACGAGCGTTTTTGCATTTCGCCTACATCGAAATGCAGCCGCCGCGGCCGGGATTCAATCCCGCTACCCAGTGCTCAGCAGCGCAACGCATTAGCTGACTGAGCCACCCCGGCGGGTCGCGGACTGTTTTGTCACCTAGTATGATGCGTGGTTCAGGACTCCTTTAAGGTGTCAATGGTTGTCAGTACTAGGTATTAATAATATGACCAAGTAAACAAATTAGATAAAGTTATTGTGTGTGCCATAGTTTCCTGAAACAGGCTGAAAATAGGTAGGTTTTTGAAGCATTAACAATGAATCACTAAAATTTAGAATAAACAGCTAGATCTACTGATAAATTAACTGTGGCACCACTCTTCCTAAGCTGCTAAGCCTAACAAGTACCATTCCATTTGGAGCTGCCGACCAAGGTCGTGATATAGTGCAGTGTCTACGAAAATGTAAAGAACATGGTCAAAATATCCAAGAGTACCAAACTAAGATGAATGTGTATGCTAACTCTTTATGTCCAAACTGTCAAACAGTGGAACAGGCTGACTAATGAGCAAGTACACTGTATAAATGAATATGTGCTCGAACTGTAATCCATAGAGCTTTGTTTACACCCACGATGTTTCACACATCATCGGCACAAATCATTCTCGAAAAAAATTGGAAAAAATTTACCTATTAAATTCTAGGATTTTACGTACCAAAACCACAATATGATTATGAGCAACGCCGTAGTGAGGGACTTCGGAATAATTTGGACTAACTAGGGTTCACGGACGTTCTTGCATTTTGCCCTTTTTAAAATGTGGCCTTGCGCCCACAGATTTGATCATGCGCCAGCGAGCTTAGCAGTGCAACGCCGAAAGCACTATGCTACCATCTTGAAAAATTGAGCAACACACTGTACGGTGACCAAAATTTTGACTGCCATTATACAAAGGTTCTAATGAATAGGATGGATAGGTGGGCTAGTTGGTATTGCATTCTCAGAAAAGCCTGGAGCACAGAGACTTGTTACTTCATGACAGAGAATTTAACTTGATTGATCATTATTAGACATGTGCCTTTGACGTTTGTTTTCATCTTGTCACAAAAGAGCGCGTATTACAAGCGCGCGCCGCGTGTCACGCAAGCCAGCAAATGAACACGCCGGCTCCGCGGCAACTTCAACAGAGGGGGAGAGCGCATAAGCCTCAAACAACAATGCGAACAACGGCGCCTGGACGTCTAGAAGAGCCTGCACGAAGCGCCGTTAACCGGAGAGAGAGAGAGAGAGAGAACGCACGCGCGGGAACACCTTCTCACCCGGCGAGTCGAGAGACATAACTACAGCGTGAGCGTGCGCAAACAGCATGAGTCATCACCCCCCCCCCCCCCTCGACGACGCTACGATGGCGGTGGTCGAAGGTACGAGAAAAGACTGGAAGGTTCCCAAGCTTTGGCCATGCTACGAGATCACAACACCGATAGGAAAATTCGAGAACGCCTGTGGAAGCTATATAACTGCCGTGCGAGAATCGTTCAGGGGAGTTAAGAAGTTCAGTCCGCACCGGTGAAGTGATGTAACGTGAAGAGCGAGCGTCTGCGGAAGAAGGGGATTCCCCGGCAAGCTAGTCGACGAGTTCATCGAGCGTCTGCATTTCCAGAAGTTCTTTCTTCGAGATTTGCCTGAGCTACGCCGAGATCGTCTGACAAGACCAACCAGCACGGTGAATACGATTGGACACTTAGTGTTCCTATTTATTTTGTACTTTACGTGTTGGACTCTTAGTGCTTGTCGTGAATTATTTTTTTGTGTTTGTTAATACCCATCTGAATTGTATTGTGGTGTGTCTAGCCTAAGTGTGCACGTGTGTGTGTAACTGCCTTGTGTGGAGAATATATTTTGTTGTGTTTTGACAACTCTGGGCTCTGGCTCAGTCTTTGGACAGCAACCGGCGTTCGCTGGAGCACCAGAGGGCCCATTCTTAATTGTCCTTGCTTTCGTGGGATTATTTTCGGAAGCTGATAAGTCGGCTTTGGAATTTGGTCCGGCGTATGCGTTCACGGGGTCTGTGACACAGCTATTCCTGACATGCACAATGTATCTGTATACAGCATGGACAGTTTATAGCGCAAGTCGGCAGAGTAAAAAAATATCCACTCAATTATTTGAAGACCCTGCTTGATTATTCGAAATTCCCCCAGCGCTGGCATTACCTCCACAAAACTGATAAAGAAAGGCAATCGAACTATAGGACGCCGTACAGTGTCTCATTCCAATTTTCGGACCGATTCACGTGCGACAATTCGGCGTCAAACCACAACTTCCGTCACCGGCTATCAATGAGGCATGCTGGCGGCACGGCGTCGCGCAAAGCTCGCCTTTGATATGTTCGTACCTAAAGACAATGACATAGAGATTAGGCATGCAATTGCACGCACAACCTGAGCTTACAGCAACACGTGTGAAGCAGAGTTCAGTTTCTTGGGCGATCAGTCGCGACAACTACTGCGAACTGGTAGGAACAGCGTAAGTTCGTATATGGACATAAAGCCTAAAAATTCTGAACTAAATTTACGCAATACCGCTTAAACTTACAGCAGTCAAGGAAAGGTTTCTCCGTTGACTAGGCAGTCCCTGCACGGCTGCATCGCACTGCGCCACCGCATTTGAAAATTTTTTTTTGTTCCTTGTTTGTTTATTCGCTCCGTGTCTTCTCCTTTGCATACCCCTTGTCGCTTTGCATCGCCCTCAGCGCACCTCGTTGATAAGCATGCACTCTGCCACACTAGTCTGCGGGATTCTCCCGTGGAAGCTGCATTATAACCAGTATTTCGACTCGCGCCTGCACTACAAGCGGTATGCGTATGAACCCTGCTGTTATGTTCCCGGGTTCTGTGTTTTCCTGGCTGTTACATCGTTTTTGGCCGGCCCCGGCATAGCTCCCACAGGGCCCAATGCATTGGTAACCCCGCTGTTGCGTTGCAACTGTGGGACCGTTCCCACATCATGCGTTGCGAACTGCCACCCAGCGCCGGCCTGAGCGGCCATGCTGACATTTCGTGTCGCTTGGCTTCATGGCTTGATGATGGGATTGGCTGCCCAAAGTGCCGGGAGCGACGGCTATGACGTATTTTCGGTTTCCGCCAGGAAAAGCATGGCTTTTGAGATCCGTATTTGCTATCTAAAGATGGTGTCTATGACGCGTTGGGGCCCTGAAATTGGTTTTGGCGCATAGTTGTTCCATATAAAGTCCAAGGGTGATAACGCCGTAGCCGCGCGCTTTATGCTGTATGTGTGAGTGAAAGTCTGCGAGGGTCAGCTGACGATTACGGCTCAATCTTGCACGCACAAAGGAGAAAGGCGGGGCGGAAGCGCCCTTCTTCTGTCGTGTACGAGGCACGGTGGAGGGAGGGGGGGTTACTATGGCGGGTGCCGTATCTTGAAAGCGATCTGCGATGTGGAAAAAAGCGTGCACGCGTGGCGTTGTACTCTGGCATCAACTGCGTACTGCGTGGGCCATATCATGAAAGCGATCTGCATTGGGGGCAGAGTCTAGGCAGTGTAGGTGTTGGTGGCTCGTAGCTTTGTGCGTGCTGTGTGTTCTCTGCGCTCAGTTTGCGTTGAAGCGATGGACAGCACGAAGGTGACATCGCTCGCTGCTGCTGCGACACTTACTCACGCCAGCGTTTTGATAGCGAGTGTCCACGCCCATCGAGTGTGATGTGTTCATGTTTGCCCGTGCGCACGGGCACCATGCTTGTTAAGATAGTTAATAAGCGAATGTTTATAAGTTTATACGGATGATAAAATTATTATCTTCACTTTGTATAGCTGTCTACTAATTAGCTATCGCAATCGCTGCTTCGGCTTTTGGGCGAAACTGCGGCTTTTTTTCAAACGTAAGAATTAAAATAAAATTGTGTGCAGTTCACCACCTACTCTCATTTCTCAATTTTTCCTGTTTCTCAGCTCTTACATATTGTTTTCTTTTTTTCCGTTTCTGTGAAAAATGTATTAGTGGGGTTCTACTGTATGTGCATGGAGTTCTGTGGGAGGGTGAACGGAAGTCAGAGAAGACCACGTCACAGCTGGTTCTGCACTATAAGCAGGGCTCGTGTTTTCGGATAAATCAGAAAAAGTCCAATAAACACTCACCGGTAAAATTTTTGACAATTCGGATTTATCCGATAAACTCCGATTTTAACGGCCAATATGACCCTGTTCCGTTCTATATCGAAAAGGCATGTTCTAAGCAGTCATTGTTACATCAACCAGTTTGGCCGATATAAACTTTACCTCAGGTTAACAGTATCTCGTAGACCACACCCATCGCACATTTAACAAAGGGCTTATCGCGCAGCACGGAGCGAGAGACGTATGACCGCTCAACGACTGTTGCAGACCTTCATGGATACTACACTGCTGTCGCTGAAAAGTGGAGACAGACAGTTGAGAGGACCTTTTCAATGCACTCCAGTACATCAGTAAATCGTTTTGGTATAGTGTTCAAATTGTGAATCTAAATGTGAAGCGTGAGTTACCCCACGCGTTCGAAACCTATGCGCCGATTTCTTCAAACTGATGACATGAGCCAACTCATGAGTGATTTTGCGAACTGTCAGAGCTAATTAATCAGTAACATTGTTGAGCCCCTGTCTTTAGAGAGTTCACACTGTCCAGTGGCCAGTGCTTTCTCGCTGGGCACTGAGTCTTCTAGTGCAAACGTTCAAAGGGCATTTTCAAAGCTGAGAATCATCAATCGAAAGAGCGTGCTTCCATCAGAGACAGCAACCTCGTAAAGTATGACTGCGTCTATTACAACAAGCTTTAAGGTTGTAATACGCACAATAGTAGGTGTTTTGTATTCAAGTATTTGTGCTTGTGTGTATGTGTTCGTGCGCTCAAAACCTTCCAGACAACAAAAATACGCTTTGTGTGTTCCGATGTTTTCGTGTTCAGATATCATTTCATCTAAGATTTTGGAGTATTGAGAATAATTCCAAATTTAACTCTGAATTTCAGAGAATTGGGGATTTACGAGAAATAAACTCCAATAAACTACAAATTTCCTCCAGAAAATAAACTCCGAAGACACGGAGCCCTAACTATACGTGGTTACGTTATAAGTAGTCTAAACTGAATATATTTTTTCTGTGTGGAAAGTAATGATCAGTTGCAGGTTGAGCACTTGTGTTGTGTCTCACCTTCTTTAGAGTCTTTTTCCTGCGCTCAAGGTTTTTCCAAAAGAGGGTTCTATAGAGAAAGTGGTGTTGCCACATGGTCTCAATAATCTAGCAGTTCTGAAAAATCAGTCATTTGCTTGCTTGTAAAAAATAATATCACGAACGAAATAAATGTAGAATATCTTTCAAAGCAGTGCTTCCAGCTGAGAATGTGGACCATCTGCTGCTGCTGTGTTTCTATACAGTGTAGACCGCTTATAACATAAGTCGCCGGAGTCCCGAATATCTGCACTATAAGCGGTACTGCACTATAACGAAAACAACGATTTTCAAGCCCTGCACGTATGCAAAACATGTAGACCAAGCATGTAGACATGCTTTGTACTATCGCGCGCACATCACGATTACGTTTTCGCCCGTGAGCTGGCGAAAACATAATCGCGATGTAGCCGGTGCTTTTCAAGCTTGACAGCTTTGCACCGAGTCAAAGCGAAACAACGGTTTGCTGAAACCGCTGCGAAAAAACCGTGACCGCAATCGACAAGATTATGAACAGCGACTTTGCGGTGTTGAAAGCACGCGCTCGACGCACGCACTGAGTCTGGACAAATTAACTACCACTCGTTGCAACAACTGCAGTCGAAACCGCGGTCGCTACCTATGCGATCATCGATGGCGACTACGCAGTTTTTTAGGCACGCTGCCGACGCGCGTACCGAGTAAAAATGAAACTATATACTGTTCGCCACAACCGCTGCGGAGAAAACTGCGGCTGCTATCGAGGCGATCGTGGATGACGACTACGCAGTTACGAAAGCCCGCGGCCAATGCGGTGTTATGCGCGGCGGTAAAAGCAAGAATACAGGCTTTAAAGACACAAATAGGCTCAAAGCGTTCCGGCGTTGCTGTCATTCACGTACGATTACAACTGATGGCTGTGGCAATGCGGACTCCGCCGCTTCGTTTGGGTTGACACTAGCGCCGTTCTTGCTCTTTTGCGTCGCACATTTGCGGCGCTCCTCGCTCACCGAGCTCCGAAAGTAGTCCGAATTAACCGATGTGCGGCTAAATAAGTCTGAATTAACGAGAGTTTGATTGCATTGAATAATGCATACGCCGGTCGGGACTAGAGGACGAGTCGGAATTAACCTATTTTCCGAATTAACGATGGTCGACTTCAAGAGGTTTTACTGTAGCTCCAAACTAAATTTGCGGAATACTGCTTAAATGGACAGCGTCGCTGGTGTGATATATCTGCACTTCACGACACGCATCGCGACGGGTGCACAGAAACTTAAGCCGCATTCATTGCAAAACGCACCGCTGATAACCAGCCGAGCAAAAGGTTTCTCCGTCTCTTAGACAACCTACGCGCGCATTTTTTTCTGTTCGTTTGCTCCGCATCTCGTGCTCCTCCTCCGCATCGCCCTCGTTGATCTCCTCTCCCATCGGTGGGCGCACTTTATGAGAAGCGCGCTCGCTGCCGCCCTTGTCGGCGAGATTTTCCCGTCGAAGCCGCATTATAACCGGTATTTCATCTCACGCGCCTGCACTGTAAGCGGTATGCGTATACATGGAGTTCTATGGGAGGGTAAATGGGAGTCTGAAAAGGCCGCGTTGTAGCCAGTTCTGCACTATAAACGGTTACGTTATAAGTGGTCTATACTGTACATGAATTTGACTACACATGGTGGCCAAGGAAAAGGAACCATTGTCACCCCACATGAAATGAAAGAAATGGTCAAAAACAATGGCAATAAACGTTAAGAATATAGTGTATGGCGGTGACAACTGCATGTGCAGTGTGGAATAGATTATCTCACTCTAACATGGTTTGATTCTACAGAAAAAAAGGAAGCTACAGCACTGCTTTCTTCTGGCACAAGATGAACTTGCTGCATTATGGTTTGCCAATAAATAGAAATGCTCTACTTCCATCTCAAGGGCACTGGTGATCTATTGTGTGTCTATGTGGAGCAGATGTGTTCGGGGAATGACCACGTGCTAGCAGAGTCAAGCAGTGCACTTTATCTTCGCCTAGAGGTTACTACTGCCACAGTAATTGCAAAGAATGTGTTGAAGTGAACCAGGTGTACTACACCAGGTTCGTTCTGATGCATTCTTTGCGATTTCTTTACAAGAGTGCATGCTTATTCAATCCAATTGAAAGCAGACAGCACTTGCATTACCAAGAAACATAGTGTGCACACTGCACCTCACAAATTGCATGCAGCAAAGTGAAGTAGGTAGCAGAACTAGCCATGAGCCTTGGGAAAAGGAGATAGCCTGTCCACTGTATGCTCCTAATCTGATGGGGATCCTTGCCCACTAGTCTTGCACACAGGAAGATTAGCGCCGAACAATGGATCTGCCTTCTCTCAGAGTTGGTGAGACATAGACAAAATGTCAGTTTTATCTGCGATTATGGCTAGGTTATGGCAGTATTTTAAATATGCGTATGTATTACTTTTTTCACTAAAGCAAGCTGTGATAAAATTTTTCGAGTAATCTTTGTCGAACAGATACTTGCCCTATCTAAATCATAATACTCTAAGGCGCAACAAAAATTTGATGCAGAGATAGCATCGAAACTGGTAGGGACTGCTTTATAAAAGCACAGAACAAGAGTGATCTTTGGTGTTCTGTTAACTGTTAAGTGTAATATACATAGCAATCTTTGTGAAATTGAACAACCTCTTCGTTCACTCAATTGCTATAAGATCTATGTAGAGTTCACCTGTTATGCATGGTGCCGCTGTTGCTAACAACATAACAGAGCTTCAGTAGGGTAGAAACTTGGGCCAGTTGGTGCAGCATAGTTCAAACTCATACGGTTGCTAGTCAGCGCAATGTGTATGTTGCTCTTTTCTTCGTCTTCGTCTGAGCGCTGGTCTTCCAGAATTTGAAATTAGAGCTCTTGAGCGCTGCCATGGAAACAAGAGAACACTTGGGCGTGTTCAATGCATCTGTTGTTACATAAGACTAAAAACACAGGAAAGCACCCATTAACAACATATTTGGCCTTTCCATTTTGGTTAAATTATGAAAAGCTTGTCAGCAGCATCAACAGGGTATCAGACAAGTTGACTGAAAATGTACTGAAAATGTATTGAATTTGAAGTAAAATTTTAACCATACGTTTTGCACACAAGTCAAAGCAGAATGAGAAAAACCAAAGCAAAGACAGAATTTTGTCGGTAGCCACTGAACTGTAACACCAGTTTAAGTTATTAGCTCATTACTGTTCTCTTACAAAACGAAATAAAAGAACACAGCAAATGTTTGATGTGCGCACAACTGCCATTTTTCCACAAAAGATGGTGAGCCAATATCTGTTAAGCACCTCCATATCAATGAAATGTGTTCCAAACATGAAGTGTGCCAAATGAGAGGGGTTGACAAACCCATCAGTCAATTTGGTGGTAGTGTGAAAAATCATTAAACTGTTCAGAAAAAAGCATAACCTACAAGATGTTTAAGAAAACAATTTGAGCAATCATTATCATAATGCAGTAGGAATTAATACCTATGTACTGTCATATTTAACTACACCACTTCATGTTCAGTCCTACTCTCGAAAAAACATATTTTCCTGGCAGCCACAGTTGCCTGCTGGCTAATGGATGATGATCTGGACATGGCGTGAGCGCAATGTGCGCTTTCAGTATTTTATAGAGGCGAATCCATTAGGATGCCTGTTATGCACTGTTTTTACTGATGGAAAGCTGGGCCACTATTTTGTAGCGATGCCTTTAAAGTAATAATGCCTTTTCGCGCTTATCGCGCTTTGTCAGTGGTCAGAGCGACGGTCCGCTCACAATATCAACGTTGAAAATGCGAGCAGGCCGTCGCTCTGACTACTGACAAAGCGCGATAAGCGCGAAAAGGCATTACTTTAAAGGCATCGCTACAAAATACCGGCCCAGTTTAGGCCAAACCTTCATATACATGCCCAGTACAAATACTTACATGCAATTGGTTAGTCATTCAGTCACTGACAAACTAAGCATTTATCATAACTGCAACTGTAACCCACCTTGGTTGCTGCTTCCTGGCTCATCATCATAGGCCATGAGAGCGTGAACCAGTTCAATAAAAAGTTCGTCATTCACTGACCCCGCATCTCGGTCCCCATGCACCTTGCCATCATAGTTCCTTAGCAGTTCCTCAATAAAGGTGCCGTCTTGGTCCAGAATCTCATCTCCCATGTAGGGAATGTTGTGCAGTACAGTCTCATCCTCCACCTGTCGAACAGCATTATATCTTTATGAAAAAATGAAAACCTCTTACCAAAGTAATACATCATCAAAAATATGCAAGTGTCACTTTGTGAATAGACATGACCAAAAAAACAAATACCATACCATGAAATTCTGTTGAGTAGGTGCCCATGTGTACATGGTTGGGATAGGATTGACAGCGTACATTGTGCGCATTGGTGCTACGTGCTTGGTTCCATCTGCCAACTCTACTTCACACTTAAAAAAAAAAAAAAAAAATTGTCAGTTCACAATTGCCATGCGAATAAGCAATATCCAGCATCACATAAAACATGGCAAGAAATTTTAAGGTGTTTCCAGAAATAAAGCACTTTCCTAAAGCATAATGCTGTAATACCTTTTTCATAACAGGAAGGTGTACGGGCATGTCAGTAGGAAAAAGAGGAATGGCCTTGGTCTCCGTCTGTTGCTTTTGCAAGAGGGCTGCTGTTTCAATAATGAACCGCCTGTTCGTCATGTATGCCGCCTGAAATGAAAAAAAAAAAATAATAATGTTACATACTCTCCCATCTGCTACAAGCGAAACTGAATAGGGGTGTGCGAATAGTAATTTTTGAGGCCGAAACAAATATGAATCGAATAGGGCTAAAAGCGAAGCGAACTGAATACTTGCCGAATGGTTTTCGAATAATGAATAGCCGTTACCACCATTAACATAAAACGATGTTCACATCCCAGTATCCTTAAAGTTAGCAAGTTACTGTCATTACATAGTACGTCATGAAGCGTTCTTTGTTAAAAGCACAAATGAAGCATTAGGAGCAAACAAGTAGTTTCGTTGTATGCACAGGGCTCTTCAGAGAGAGCGAGAGATCGCTGCACAGCGTGCAAAGTATGGCTACCTAAGCGACGTAGTCTGCTCCACTACGCAAGCACTCATGTTATACCTGTATTTCCATACTATACCCGCAGGGGTAAAATTTACTGCCATTTGCTTCAATTTTATGTTTATTTGGGCACACAGATGACGCTTTAAAATATTCACATTTACAAATAGTGACTATTCCATTCAAAGACCGTATCGAATAAGACACTGTTCAATTCATTATTCGCAAGTTTGAAATATTAACACACCCCTAAATCTGAAAATAACAAGGACATACCATTTTGGTCATAAAATATATAATATGATGTTCCAAGGTAAGCCAGACTATAACAATGACTAAAAGTTAAACAAAGCACAGCTACAAATATGTGGCCTTACTGTAACATTAAAAGTACAAAAAAGTATCATACCTGTGTGGTGCACAGAGCTGACAAAAACCTTGCCTCAAAAAGAATGCATAAAATGTGTGTCCATTAGCCCATTACAAAAATCGGCTGGGTAGAACATTAGGATAAGCCATTTAATTAATGGATGTATAGGTGCAGTTGTACTACTAGAGAACTAGAGCGCAACTGCAACCAAATCATAGCCATTTTCTGTCGGTGTTGAAGTGCGAAATGAGTGGTCTGCAGGACAGGCACATGGTGCTAACACATTCACAACAGCGAGAGGAGACGTGCAGTGTACCTAGTGAAAGAGTGTAGATGCATCAATAACTTTCATAGTTTAATTGAACCCAATAGATAAAAGTATCCCCCATATATATTTTTTACATAAACCTTGTCTACGCTTTCACAATACTTTCGTAATTACCATATTTTCTTATTTATATTGAACACTCAGTATTTATAATGAATACCCAATGTCTACAGGTGCCCAATTCGGGCTTAAAACAAGCTTTTTTTAGGTACTCCACACCTGCTGTATAATACACAGGGAAAAACTTCAACTGAAATTAGGTTCTTTAGCTTGTCTACGAACAGCATACAGAAGGTAAGCAAATTAAAGAGCAGAAGTCTGGGTCCTTCATTAGACTCCATACAAGAATCATTTCTAAAACACGTCAAAATTATTCGCATCAGGGCTGTCAGAACAAGCCAAGCATGTCGGATTCGATGAAAAGATCCTCAATGTGTTTACATTTGACTAATTTTACCTTTGAAGATGAGTTGTGCATGTGCTCTCAAATCCAAGCACTGATAAGCAGCCACTGAAGTAGCGCAAGCAGCGTTCGCTTGCATATCACAAGCTGCCAGCACGAGTTGGAAATATTGCTCGTGCAGAGCAACAATCATTGTGGAGCTGATTTCGCTATGCGATTTAGCACGGGAAGAATTTTCAGGCACAGTCTGGCCTCGCTTTCTTCAAGCACACCCCTGATCTTAAAAAAATAAAATCATGATAGTCCGCATCCATAGATAGTTCGCACCCCGCCAAATTTAAACTTTTACGCTTCTATATTCCGTGGAATAGAGTCTGCAAAATATGGCATGTATACCCATCGCAATAAGTTAAGGCAAGTCTGAAACTCCTGGAAATGGCCGCCCAGCTGGCCTTCTAATTTTTTCAGCAACATGTACGCCACACAAATGTATGTAAAATTAAATTGATGGTTTGACATCTTTGCCTGGGTGGGTAGTAATTCATGCCAAAAAAAAAAAAAAATGAAATTTTGAAATGCACCTGTAATGACAAATAAATAATGAAAAAACTGCAATGCACTTGCATAGAACGTGGCAGCCTCTAATCAAAACACCGATTGATGCAAGGCTTCTATAATCACCAAGGAAATCAGCAGTATCTTGGGTACCTAGCTAGCCAGACTACAAGAAAAATGCTTAATTGTAGCTAGCCAGAGTACAAGAAAAATGCCTAATTGCAACAATGGCAATCTTTCGCCTGCATATGCAACATTCTTAGGTTGGGTACTAACACGTACTTAACCTTACCATTGAAGCCAGAACAATTAGAACTTAACCACACCTCTTGATGGAAATGCATGTAGAGCCAAAACATACATACATGAAATCCTAAGTCAGTTCAAGCTTCTCATAAACAAAAAGCCAGAACAAAAGGAAAGACAGAGCAAGTAACAGGTTGCTACAGCAGTGAAAGCAGACTAGAAACTTTGTGGTAGAAATCATGCACGACTCAAGCGGTAAAATCTAGCTAAAACAATGCAAGACATATGTGCCAGTGATGAACTCATGGTTATGCAATGTAAACTGTGACCATGCCTCAAACTATGTTTTATGAATGCAACATTTTAGGCATGCTTGCTTATCCCTAGCATGCAAATGTGCTGGCAAAAATTTTTTGTGCAAAATATGATACGTACCATGACTTCATCATGCCTCTTGAAGCGTTTTATTTGCCTGAGTCGCATGTATTCGGAACGAACTCGTTTTCTCCATTCTGGGCTTACTCTGCTCACATCCATTTGCATGAATACCCTATAACAAAGCAAAAGAATGTGTTGATTCCATGAACAGAAACACTGAAGTGAAGGAAAGGTGAAAGTGTCAGTCTTGATTAATACAAAAGTCAGAAGTAACGAATTGACCAAAGATAACTTATTTAAAGTCCAGGGGATGGCTGAAGGTCCAAGTTCTTTTTCTGATGAAACCATGCTATTAAAGTAATCTCCAATATGTAACCTCGGCTCAATCTGAGCCAAGAGTTGCAATCCTGCACACCGACAAGAAATAGTGGTGTTAAAGTAAGTAGCTCTTCAGATTATAAAAGCGATTTTTTTTTGTTTGTTACATAGAACTACATCAAAAAGACTTACTGATCATGGGAAGTGACAGAAAGTGTTCCTAGTTTCTAATATAGTTTGGATATGGCAGGTGAGCAAATCGTCAATGGCCACAAGTGAGTGCTCAACATGCCAACAGCTGCATTTTTAATGCAATTGGCCCAGACTGACAGATAATGGCAAGGACACTGCCAAGGCAGAATAAATTTAGGCCCCCTGCTGTATATTGTTAAGAAATCTTCACTAGTGCAGCTAATGGCTTATGTTGCTGCATGACACTGAAATTACCCCAGAAGTGTGCTTTTGCATGCTGCCATTTTCTTTGCTTGAAAAACATACTTGGCACAGGCTTCTAATTCAACCTTTTTGACAAGAATAAAATGCCCTGCATTGGAGCCAGGCCTCAGGTTTTAACAAAGTAATCAAACATAGCAAGGCCACTTTTACAATAAGTGACCAGGTATAATGATTTGTTAGCTCAACTAAAGAACTAATGATTTCAGTTGGCTTTAGCAAAACTAATACCAGTTGTTTCTTCCCACTGTGGTAATAAGTAATCAATGAGAACGGCAACCCCATCTGAACAGTTTCACATAAACCATTAATGTATTTTTAAACATCACGTACATATTGATAGTAAAGCAGGCCAACTATATCAAGCTTATAAAAGTGATATAAAGCCATACATTTTGGCCAGGTGATAGCTAATAAACCCAGCGTGCAAGATAAAAAAACACCTTAAAGAGAAAAAAAAATAAAAACAGAGCATATGTAGGAATCGGTGATAAGCAAAGCTTTATTTGATGTTTACTAAAATGTTTTCGCTTCACTTTTATGTAGCCCAACAATCCCCGCTCACTGCACACACTGGTGCCAAACTCAGCTGCTTATGTTGTGGTCACTTCTCTGAAGCAGAGTTCTTGTGTACTTCACTGCAGCTCAATGTTTGTGAAACTCAGTGCACGCTGTTGGTACCATCTTGTTCCATTTACATTCTCCACACTTGGCTGCTTTTGTTGCCGACTTCACTTTTTGTCTCTTGTTCTGCTTGTCTATTCAGGCACCTAGCCTGTGGCACATACCCATTCTGGGGGGGGGGGGGGGGGGGGGGGGGGGGGCAAGAATGGTTATATACCCAGTGCTACCACAGAACACCCATACAAACTGCGAGTTGTACAATCCTAGTGGCCCAAGTTGTATACTCGGCAAGACAGCCACAGTCAGCACCCACAATCCACTGCTATCGCACCCACTGCTATCCGAATGAGCAGGCCGTACTGCGTTGGGCGCACCAAAGCATCGACGTAATTGTTGAGCAGCAACAAACATGAAAGTTCAGATGAGATGGTGCGTACATCGACCTCTTCACACTATGTAGACGAATCGAAGCGGATCTGAGTTTGGCTGTAACACTATGCATAAGAAACATGTTACGGAAGCCAAGTGATGTAGGCACAGAATAAAGAACCAACTTTGATGTAGGCCTGCCGTTTCAGCTGTGGGCACTACGTATACTTCACAGATTCTGGAAAATTAACACAGAGCAAACGGCAGAGTATTTTTAAACTCGTCGGCGCGATAGCCAAAGATGCTGAACAATCAAAGATGGCACATTTCATGCCAAAATATAGAGCCACCGCACACAAATAAGCTAGGAAAGATTCCAAAGATCAGTTACATATAATAATTTGTGCAGCTATCGTATGAACTCACCAGCGTTCCCTTGAACGCCAACACAACACGGCAACGCGCAGAATCCCCCTCCAAGAGCACGGCTGGCTCTGTCGCTTGTTGGCTAGGTCAATAGAGGGCGCGATCAGCAGTATACAAAATTCTCGAGTTCTGTGGCATGCTCTCTGCTGCTGTTGCTGTTTTGTGCACTGTGTGGAGGTTTCTTTGGTTCCGACTATCACAATTTACTTGAACGCGGCATATTGCCGACGTTCAGAGTTACAATATTGTTCTTCTAACATAGTGGAGGCCAGCCCAATCTTTATTTGGATATGTGAGGTAACGTTAACTTCACGTCATTCTGTAATACCTTTGTTGCTATTGCTATAGCTAACCCACCCCTGTTAAGCGCGAGCGCCCGAAACGCTCGATGCGGTCATGTATGGTTGCATTAATGCGCGTCAGCTCTTCGCTGAAGAAGTCATGTAACAACGTGGTGTAAAATATAGTAATCAGTGCTGTTTTTAATCCTCTCGTTATGATTTTTACAGCACATAACCTTTTGCGACAGGTCAAACTTTCGCTTGTGTACGTCACCTAAGTTGTTTACTGATTTATTTTGGTCACGCCGGACTTTATAATATTGAGTCTGATACCAGGCGCATGTGAAGGCGCCATATCTTATTCGGTCGCTGCGAGGCTCGTGAAAGCGGCCCAACCTAGACTAATTTTTTAATAGTAGTAATAATAATATTATTATTATGAAACATGATTCTACTTACGCGTATGTGCAAGAGTCGTCTTCACAAGAAATTAGGGTCTTTACATGTTCAATTAGAGGTCCTCGGTGAAATCCGCGAAGAGGCAGTCGAGCCCAATTTCACAACAAATGTCGCGGTTGAAAAATGATGAGAAGCCGGATCTTGATTTGCTTTCCATGTTTATTCCGTACAACCGTACCTCGCTTCGGTTATTTTACCGTTAACGTTCATCAGTTTTACACGCACACAGGATTCTGAGCAGCTAATTTGTTATTTGTTTTCAGAGTTGTCTGAACTGTAGAAGGGTCTCCTGTGCACTGTTTGGACCTGCGATAATGGCCGATGGAGAGCAAGCACTGGAACGTAAAGCACCCAGAGATCCAGACTGCCTGCTACTGGGAGACGAGAGTCCTCTGCAAGAGGATGTGACTGGTGAAAAAACATCTGACTCCCAGGACGGGCCAAAGCAGTGGGACAACTTCCCTTGGGATAGATGGTCACGTGAGAGGAGCACAGACTCCAGGGAAAGGAGTGTGGACTCGCGTGACTCAGCCACAAGGGAGAGGGATCTCCGGCAAGTGTTCACAAGCTACCTGCACTTCTTATAAGGAAACATGAGTGTTGTATATTTGAAAGTGATTTTTAATTTTGTAAATGTGTGTAGTGCACACTAGCCCCACAACGTCTGCAATCTGAGAAAACCAGGAAGTGTCACTGTATTTTGCAGTAACGGAAAAAGGCAATGCTCACCCAAGCTGCTCTCATATTGACAGTGAATAAGATATTTAATGATTATGGCGAAATCAGGGGCCATATTCTTAAACGCTCCACTTCAGCTATAGTTCACCTTGGCCCCGCCAACGGCATGCGCGGATTGGCTGTTTTAGCAAAATTGGATGAGCTGATTGAGCCCGACATCATTCAATTTTGCTGAGCCAGCCAATCAGCGTGTGTCTGAAGGCGAAATTGTCCCCTAGGCGATACTATGCTGAAGTGGATCATTTCAGGATACGGCCCCTGGTGGATAGAAGAAACCAATAAAATTAGCTTCAAAGCCTTGTAAATTAGTAAACTGCACTAATCTTCATATTGAAAATGCTGACTTTGCCGCAGCCTTTAAGTACGTGTCATACATGGTTCAGTCATCGTACAATTCTATATCCGTTCTTTCAACTTTTTGAAAGAAGTTATTACAAATAATTGGTGGGTGTGATAACTTAGTATTATAGAACCTGATGTTTATCTTAATGTTAGAAAAAGCAGTGTTGTGAAGTGTTAAATTAAGGAAGACTTTTAAAATGGAGGGAATATAAAACACCAATGTTATCAACTCTAGGTAACACGTTTGGCCAAAGCTGAAGGCTAGCTTACAGTGTAATGAAAACACAACGCAGGCAAATTCTGCTGCAAGAAATTAAACTACCTGTAATCTAATTCTTTTACTAATTACTATCTCCTAATGTTGCAATCAGTAGCTAAGAAATACTCACCTACATTATTTTTAATAAGATGAAAAGACGTAGAGAGAAATTAAAAAATTATGGCAAACAGCAGTTATGAGCCCCTAACTCTGCAATATGCTTTGAAGCTCTCATATAATCTTGAGAACACACTGTAGGATACAGTCCACACTGTTCTGAAACCTCAAGTGATGGCACCACACACAGCCAAAAACCTGTCAGTAATGAAACACCTCCTGAAGTATATGCCTACTGGCAGTCATATTCTTTTACAATGGTAGAATGCAGCTCTGATGATAAAAGTTTTTCTTTATACTCGTATCTGGCCTCACATACACTGTGTTGAAGCCCTTTTTTTTGCAGCGTTCTGCTCAGCCGTTGATGGACTTGTCGAACCCATTTTCTAGCTTACAATGGTAGATTACAGAAGAAGGTATACATGTAGTGGTGGTTAGAGCGCTCGGTTTAACGATGGTAAGTGCTGGCATGATTCCCCACACTACTGTGTAATATTTTATGGGAATCATTCATACTACTTGAGGATGGGCAAACACATTCAGCCCATTCCCCAGCTCATATAACTGGTGGTTTTAGTCAAACTAAATTAGATACTAATACAAAAAGTTGGGCTAATTGCAACCGTGACATTAGTAAAACGATTTTTCCAGGGCTTAGTGGAAAAGGAGGGGGAAAGCAAAAAAAATGTAACCAGGTAAAAGAATACTCCAGTGTTCCCTCGGTCTAGTTGCTTCCTTTTGCCTTCCTTCCTCTTGCCCACTAAGCGCTTGAAAAATCTTTTTATAAATGAATTGGGTACAATGATGTGAGGTACCAATGCACTTTCTAAGGTGAAAAGAAGTGTGATATTATGATGCGACTTTAAATGCAATGATTAGGAGGGTCTGTTTCATCTCACCTTCAACTTGCAGCACCTTGGAAATGGAACTAATTCTTTTATAAAACACCATGCCCGTACCAGGGTTCAGGCAATGCCTGAGCAAGGCAAAGGTGGGGACATAAATAGTAAGGAGAAGAGAGGGTAGGAAAATTTAGATCAGGTGACTTGCTGGTGCATGTTTACACCTTCTCTTTGAGGATCATTTGTTTCTTAATTCTTTACCTGTCATGGATTATCAGTGAATGCATTCCCTGTGTGTGTTCCAAATAGCTGCACCTATAATATTCCACACCTTTTTAATGTGTGTAAAATCTGCGTCACAAGTAAAACTTTCGTTTTGGCACCTCATCAGGGAAACATTTTTATGCATTATTTTAAAAATAACTGTTACAAGTGATGTGCATTTTATTTATTACACTTTTACTCCTAATGTCAAAAATCATTTAATTTTAATGTAGTGCCTAGAGTTTGATTGGATGTCAATGGCACAGAAAGAAGTTACATTGCTGCTTTTAATGGAGGGAAGATTACATAGGGTGTGTTTTCTGTTTCTTTCTGCATGTAGAACTTTAAGCATCTGGTTTATTATCTAATCACTGCAGGGAGTTTCTCATTGCTACTCTTGCATTTCCCTTTTTCTTTTTCTTCTTGAGAAAGGTTCAGTGTGTAACTCAATTGTGCAGATTCTGTTGCGTTAAGTAGCTAAGACATGAGTGTAAACAGCTTTGATACCTGGCTTGAGCAGCTGCCTTTCATAGGGAGGAAAATTCAGAAATGTGTGCATGTGTGTTATATTTATTTTTATTTGTATCATAGGACCTGAAGTGGTCAAAGTTGGTGGTGGTAGGCCCTGACAGGATGCAGTATCTTCAATAAATAAAAAAATAAGTAAATAAATTCTAGAAACCTTCACTTTGACATCCTGCAGAGCCCCAGATGCCACTCTTAGGTATTGTCATGTAAACTTGTCGTGTTAACTGATTGTGACGACTGTGTGCAATATCATATGATTATGGATCTGCACAGGTATGCTGAAGAACGGAAACGTGACCGTGAGCGTGGCCGGCGGGAGGAGGTCATCCTATATCGTCACAGAGACTCTGAAAGCACTCAGAGTGATAGTACTGAAGAGGAGGAGGCAGAAAGCTCAAATGAAAGCCAAGTGAAGGCTCCCACATCCACTGCTGTGAATGAAAGTGCTGAAAACAAAAGAACATTCTCACAGGAGGCCACTCCTGTATCACAGAGCCATGCTGAAAGGACTGAGCATAGTGCAGCACTGACAAAGCACACCCATCAGAGGGCAGCCAAAACTACCAAGAGTCCACCAACCAGCAAGGAAGCCACAAAGCGAACGGAACTTGCCAAAGGTGAAGCTTTGGGCTGTCTTTCAAATAATAGGGAAAGGGGGAATAACAATAGGACCCGTATTGCACCCTTGTACTTGCATGTTCTGTCTCCGTTGGAGTTCGCTTAACTGTGCAATAATTAGCCATTCTTTTTTTTTATTATTATTTTTAAAAAAAGCTTTGGACAACATATAAACCTATACGGCTTTGCTATGCTCTTTAGTAATGACTGTGTTAGTATTGGATTTTGGTACTTCATGTCATTTAGAGAGTAATAGGAAAAGAATTGGAAATATAGTCAGCCATAAGTGCTCTTATAGGAGAACCCATTTATATTTGCCAACCACTTCAGCAGCCCTAGGCAACAAAACTGATCTGCTGCTTTCAACTTAACAACAAAAAGCTATCCAAGCAACTTATTCATGCCATCAGTGTGCTGCACTTGTAAGCAACTCTTACTGTCGTTGCCCTCACCACTTATTTCTATGCAACAGTCTCAGGCTTCACAGAGCTGTTGAGAGTTACTCATCTTGTAAGTAGGCAGATACAAATGGGGCAGTGCAGATAGGTATAAATGCTTATTATACATGAACAACTTGCTTGTTTTAGGGGGTATGGTAGGGTAAATTGACCAAAAAACTGATTTTTTGTTTTCATTAGTAAAAAGTAATACACACTGGGCGGTACAAAACTGTGCAGTAGCGAGCGCACATGAGCACTTGAAGCCATTTAGAAATGGTGCCAAAAGCCGCGCCTCCTCATATTTAAAAATGGTGAAATAAAAAACATGTTTGTTTACGTGTTTTTCATCAAAAAACCGTTTTTAAAAACTTTATTACTAAATAATAATACACACTGTGTGGAGCAAAACCGTGCAGTGGCGAGCGAGCAGGAGCACTCAAAGCCATTTAAAAATGGCGCCTCCTGGTATTTAAAAGTAAGCATAAAATAGCATTTTTCTCAAACTGACTTTTTTTTGAAAATTTTCGAACCTTCATGTACCTTTTCTGGAAAACTATATCACCAGTTACGCTGAAATCTTCTCAGATTATACTGAAATCTCTTGCAAACAGTATGAACCTAAATCTTTCAAAAACTGAGTCATTATGCTGAAAAAAAAAAATGGGATAATATCTCTTGGGTACATGACTAGTGAGGGCAATATATTTTATCTTGTGAGGTGAATGTAGGAACCCTTTTTTTTTTTTTTTTGTAGGTTCAGAATAAAGGCAATATCATGTGGAATTAGTGTGCAAAATTTCACGGTCATACTGTTTTTTGTTTCTGAGAAATGTACATTAAATTTTACAACCCCCTCCCCCAAAAATGTGGTTCTCAAATAAAAAAAAAAAAGAAGGCTGCAGTGAAAAAACTACGCCAAGTGAAGGCTGAAACCATTCTTATTCAACACGCAAAATTTCACTTAAAATATGGAGCAGTTATTGAGATAAAAAGCTGAAACCAAGATTACCCATTTTACCGTACCATAGCCCCTCAAATGTAAGTGCAGATTTCATTTTCAGTTGGCATTTGTTGGTAGGCTTTGTAACTCACCATGGCTGGTGGAAATACTTTCCTGCTTTGTCCGAAACCAATAAAATTAGCTGCTTTCAGTGACATCCCTTACTAGGGTGGTATTGCATAGTGTAGTGAGTTGGCATGGTATTTTTGTTTCTTATCTCACATTTTTGAGGTTGAAGTGGTCTTCTTTGTGGAGATAATGCCAACAGTGTTAGCAAAAGTGTGCATTTTTTTTTTAAGTGTGCATTTTTAGCTATCCACCTGCAGACTACGCTGTATGCTTATCTTTATTTACATAATCTGCCATGTACTGCCAAAAAACATGGTATGGGACAAAAAGCCACTGCCAATATCCTTTTCCGAGTGTCGTCTGAATAGAAATGAGCTAGGGATTTAATCAGGAAAAGCATTTATACATAGCAATGTAACACTGAATGTCTCATTCATACTTATAGGGCAACTGGTACTTGACCAAAGTTGCCATGGCATGAGTAGCATCCTTCATGCGGCTCTAATTTCCAGGCATGTAATCTATAATTGAATCAATGGCAGTTTTCTAGGGCCAGTAGTTTTTTTCAAATTAATGTTTATTTTTCACGTGTGCCCTTGCTCTTCATACTGTGCACTATTCTTTGAAGCCAATTTCCCATTCATCATGGTTTGAAAGCGAAAAGGTAGCGCAATGTTTATTTACAGATTACATCGGCAAGAACTGTTAGTGCTTCAGAGCACTTTGGAACTAAAGCAACAAGCTCTAATTGACTTGGAAAGGGTTTACCAACATTACAGTGACATGCACACACACACGCACACATACACACGTCTCTCGAAGAATTATAACAATACCTAGTGTGCTTGGCTGAATCTGGATAGTGTTTCTCAACTGAAAATCTTGCATACACCGAAATTCTGCATAAAAATTGTTGTGTAAGTTGCATTACCCTGCGGAACGGCATGGTCATAAGCGAACAATGCACAGCCTGCAGTGAAGCTGACAGTTTTACATTAAACCTATAATGTCATGTATATTTTTCCATGTGTGTTATACATAGTGGAAGTTTGGAAGCCGTTGTTATGGACAGTTTTGTTTTGTGGACACAGTGATTTAGAGGATGCGTTGCACATATGAAAACATCTCATCATGCAGACGTTTTATGATCTTGGCCAACCCCCTTGCCCACTACCGTTGTGACATAACCAATAGTGCTAAAAATAGGCCAACAGCTGTACCTGATGTTCACATCATTTCAATGGCAAAATTAGTATGTCCATAAGCCTGAAAGGCACACTACCAATCTAGGTGGACCTAATTTTTCTTTTTAGCACCTTTAAGTACAGGTAGTTCTCGCATTATCATCGGGGTTATAAAACTGAAAAGGCAATTTCTCATTTTTACAGTGCAGTGCTCACATTTTTTTTTTTTTTTTTCAACTTGGAAGTTCATAACCTACATTTCACAACAAGTAGTTAAGAACACAACTGTACTAGGCTTTACCAGGTATTTTTTGTAATGTGGAATGCTTTCTTTAAAGCCTGTTATATCTTGGTCCCCTCATATGCTCACAGCTAGGATATGGAGCTAAGCAGACATTAGCATTATGAAAATTTTCAAAATATTTTGACTAAATAGCATAAATGTGCTCATCTTTTTAATTGCTGTCATGAAGCCACATGTTGCAGTGGCAAAATATAAGATGAACAGTAGTGAAGTCACGTCTACATAGCGGAAATCGTAAGACATGCACCACCTTAGAGATATCCATCTTTAAAGTGTGCTGTGAAAAATATATTGGCAATCCACTTAAAAATTTGCCAAAAGCATTTCCCTAGTAGTTTGCTACCATCTTAACTGAAACGCCAATATTTCAGCACATTTTAGGGGCAGATATCTCGGAAGTGGTATACTAGCTTTAGGATTTCTGCTTAGCACACATAACTTCACTACTGCTCTGTTTGAATTTTGCAGTTTCGACATGTATCCTAAAGCAAATAATAAAAAAAATTAATTGGCACATAATAAGTAATTGGCCAAGTTGCTGAAATTTTTTTTGCTGCTGACACCTGCCTAGCCACGTAGTCTAGCTGTGAAAATGACAGGGGCCTAGATATAAAGCTTTTTTAAGTGTTCCACATAAGGAAAAGAACAGCTAGTATATATTTTCCTATGCTGTTTATCCTGTACGTTGATTCCACAATGGTAGCCTGCTATGGTACGTAGTGAATGAAAGCGATGTCAGTCACAGCAAATTGACAATCATTAGTTTGGATATGACGTTCTAGATCAGAGAAAAAGCTCTTGGCCCCTAAAAGTTTCATTCATAGCAGTGAAAAAGACGCATTCATCAGGTAGCACTGTTAACAGTTAGGTATGCTGCACAACAATACATAGGTGTAAGTACTGCACAGCTAACGAAGAGATTGTTCACACAAAAACTGAAACAACATTTATGCACCTGAAGTGTGTTAACAAAGTTCTGCGCCCTGATAACCCTGACAGGTTCTGATTATTTTTCCAATGGATGCCTTTATCAAGACTAGAAAGTGAAAAGGAAAGCGTCAGTTTGTGTTGCGTGTGAACCTTGACCAAAAGGATGATGGGGGGGCAATGATAGATGGCTGTGTGCACAGGTTCTCCCTGTCATGGGCAGATGTACTCCATTTCAACAACTCCATGCAATGTTGTGAAAGCTATGGGTTGTGTCATCTTATCAGAAGTATAAATGAAAAGATGGACTCGTCAATTGTCTGCTGCTAATCCTCTTGTGCACTGTACTATTTGAAAGGAAAGATGGTTGATGGATTAATGGTACACTGTGGGCAAGCCCTTCTTCTTTCTCTAAGACATGTCACTGGTTTTCATTCCCGATTTCTAGGTTCAACAAATAGTGCCTTTCACTGAACTGCATGGAGTTGGTGATATGTCTAGTACCCATCACCGTCCAGCTTCTTCCAAAGGTCTTATGAACAAAACATTGACTCCTAGACATGATTGTCAGTTCCTAGAAAATTCCTGGACAGACAGCGGCACCTTTTACTTTGGAAAGCTGAAACGTCATTCCACATGAAAGAAAATTAGAACTTGTTCACCTGTGTTTCTGGACAAAAAGAAAAAGGTGTGAAATGTTATTTGAGTAAAAACCTATAATTAGTGATTGGTTTGCTGAAGTATCTATAACAGGTTGGGGGGAGGAGGATCTTGCTCTATTGTATCATAAACTCTACTGGGGGCTTTGCATCTAGTTTATTATGCTTAAATCTGAATTTTGAGGTATCAAACTCAGTGAATAAAAAATGATATGTAGAGCTTTGTGAAATTGAAAAGGTTGAACCTCATGAGGGCTTTGTCACCTGCATGTGGCTTTATCCTCATGTGATGAGTTGGAAGGGAGGTGCAGATAGGCACAGAAGTATCTACAAAGGTGAGAGGGGAAACCTAGATAATGAACAAAGGAAGTGGTCATGGAACATAGTCCTTGACTTCAGGCACTTGTGTGTTAGTACTTGGCGCTCACATGCACTTTAAGCATGATGTGTCCCAGCTATGTCACTGAATGAATCATTTGTGCACTTTGAACTCCGCTCTTTGCCATCTGTTTACTTCCTTATATTCCCACACTTTTCCATGTTTACAAGTGATCTTTGCTTCCTGTAGGTATTTTCAAAGGTGTATCTCTTGTTAACTATCCTTTAGGGAGCAGGATCTAGTGGATGCTGGAAATATATATGTACTTTTGCATGCAGAAGTTGGCTGCTGCAGTTGTAAATTTGCCTGTTGTGCGCTTCTGAAGTTTTATAAGCTCTCCTGGTTTCTATGGATGCGGGCTTCTCTGTTTATGCACATGTGGTTTCAGTGAAGGTTTACTTCACTCATGAATACTCCTAATTTTCAAGTGACCTGTTCTTGCTGTATAAGTGCTCTTTACTTGGTGTAAATTGACGGATGATTTCCTTTCACTTTCTACATCACATGAAATGCTGCCAAATTATAAATACTGAAGTGTTGTATACTGTATTGAGTGTGCTGTTCCTGCCTGCTACTAGCCTAGGGCTCACTTGAGCATTTAGAATGCAAGAAAAAATGGTTTTCAGTATTATACTGGTTGTACAGGCAGGGACAAAATGTTTTGGAATCTATGAGCATATGCCAAGCTGCATTCTTGTGCCCTTTGACAAATAGCACCTGGTATTGCATATTGCAGGCACATGAAAACGACAGGATGTGCAATGCCGTGTCTCTACACCAGGCGCTTGCTTCATCAGAGGGTGCAAGAGTGCAGTTTTGGCATGTGCTCGCAGATCCCACAAAATTTTGTACCTGCCTGTGCATGCTTTTGTGTATGTTGTTGTTGAACTTAAGTTCATGTATAGATTATCATATTCAATGGACAAATGCTTTTTATGAAGCAACTGTTTATTTCACAGAAGTGCCTTCTTTTAGGCATGCATTAGGTGACTTGTTCTCATAAGGATCTAATTCTTTCAGATCACTCGCACCCCATGAAAAATCAGTCCTGCAGACTACTTGCCCTGTACATCACAATGAATCAGCTTGGGTGTCAAAATTCTTTTATATTAGAAAGTTATCCTGAGACTATTTCGGGCCATAAATGTTAAACATAGAGCTTGCTAATACAGGGTTGTTTACAGTAAACCTAAGTTGCAGTCACCAAAAAACATTTTCTTAATGCAATAAATATACTATAACTTGAAATTCATTTATGTTAACTGTCATAAGTTTCTAATTCAGCAGTTAAATAGTACAAAGAGTGGCATGGTAAATGGTTTGCTGCTTGTGCTAACAAGCAGGGTGAGCTGGTTATTGCCATACACAATTTCATGGCATTTTTAAAATCCTGATTTTTTTTTTGTTTAAAGCAGCTCTATGTTGTCACATACACAATCATCCTAACAAGTATGTCAGGCCACTGCTGCTGTTTTTATTTAGACAGCCACAAAGCAGGCATATAGTACAAGCAGCATTGTTCATTTGTAGCACTTCAAAAGTGTGTATGAATAATGCAGTTTGGTCACCTTCTGCAAGCACAGTGCACACTGTATACTCATGTATGACCACACGCCTTCCTTTTTGGTAAATTTTTCCAAGTAGCACAGCAGCTTCATCTTTCATCAGTGAATATTTCCCCACTTCTACTCCATTTTAGATCGAGGTGCAGGGGTTTTGTATTTCCAAATAATCGCTTAACCCTTTCAGATGCCAATGACTTCTGTTGACTGAAAACTTATTTTCACCGCATTTCTTGCACATTCAGAATCATAAAAAGCATACAGCTGCAGCTTATATATTAAGAATTTTCAATTCTTTAGTGAGTTTTGTCAAGTTTACAGAACATGGACTTCATGCGAATACCCACTACAGGAACATTACATATGAGAACATCAACTATTTCATGTCTAACAGGCTTTTAAATTGAAAGGCACCCATACAGGCACTTGAAAATTATGCCTGATGCAACACACTGGGAAAAACAATGAAAGCAGTACACCCACTACATATTACATACTCACACCAAGCAAGTACACACAATTGTCTACCTTCCCACTCATTTTACTAAAACATTTTGAACCCGTTTTTCAAACTTGCAACACAGTACCAATTAGTACAGTTTCAAGGTGTATGCGGCACATTTTAAGTACCATTACTTTGATCAATGCTATTGCTGTTGACGCACTTTCTTGGCGTGCACTATCGTGACAAAATTAAAGCTGGTATTGTGGTAACATGGGCATTATTTATCAAAACAATATGGTCATCTTGTGGTGGTTTTTTAATAGCTGTCACCTTTAAGCCACAGGAATGGGACAAGTATTCTGCAATTTGTATTGATATAATTCTTTGAAGTATGTTTTTCAAATTTTGATGTCGGTCAAATTAGTGGTGCAGTTTAGTATCTTGTGAAGTGTTGACTCCAGTTGTAGGCATGTTATGAATACAAAGTCATTATATATAGTACTGTTAAATGTTGCATAGATGATAAAAAGTAACATCATGCCATTTGCTGAGCAGAGGTTCATTTGGTGGAGTCACCAAAATTCATTTGTTTTGTAAGACGGTGGTCATCTAGTTCATGATTATTAAGAGCTGTGTCCAGCCTTGAACAATGTTTTTTTATACCTCCTCTAAAAAGTCATAAGCAGGTGCTCTTATTGGCAAGAAATACCAGCTGTCTGAGTGAAAATTTTTCGTTTTCAAAAACAGTGCAGTAGAGGTTAGAGGTCATTTTGTCAGTGACAAATTATTCTTGCTGGTGGACATCACACAGAGAGTAATAAAACTATAACTAATATTGGCTAGTTAAAAGCTATTGTGCGTAGGTTGCAACAGCACATTTCAAGCTAGCCAGTCAGTACCTCTACAAATACTACCATTTCTGAGATATTCATCCCCAAAATACATTTATGTTCTATCCAGTTTCGTCTGACAATGCACGGGGAAGTCTTTTTGGAAACAGATAGTAGGTAGAATGCCCATGCAATTGGCCACAAGTTTGTTGACAAATGTCTCAAGACTGGGCATCCCGAAGGATGATCACTACAGTTCATTTATTGTCTTTTTTGTACCGTGGTGTATTTGTGTTTTTGCATCACATACACTACTACTTATAACGACAATAATAATTTATGCCAAAGAAAAAAGAAAATGTAATTGTTTCATGTTATAATTTGTTTGTTAAGGCTCATTAAATATTTATCTACTCACTGTGAAATAGACGTCGGGTCTTGTGATAGCTGATTATAAGTATCTGCTACTACACATCTTGCAACAAAACCACTTGAAGAAGTCACAGCATATTGTTTGAGATGTGCAGTCGACCAATTCTTTAACAGTACCTCACAAGCGGCAACTGGCCGGCCGGTCAGCGCATTCTATCGGTGCGAAGCGACGAGATCAGCATGAATAGCGCATGCGCACTAAGTTCAATCGAAGCGTAAGTTTCGTCTGCTAGGCTCTTCCTACAGGCATGACACCGCCCCTGTCGCAATTAACGCAGTGGAAGCTTCCCTGCTTAACGGAGACAGCAAGTGCGCTTGAACCCGGATGCATCTTTTTTACAACATATGCCACTGTAGTCCACATGCTCTGTAATATATAGAACAAAGCATGCAAAAGGAGAAATAGTTGATGCACAACATTTGAAACTAGATAGGAAAGTTGATAATCCCCCCTTGTGCTACTCTTTCTTGCCCCTATGATGCAGTTTGATTGCAGCTTTGCACGTTTTGTTCATTATTTTCCTGTGCATGTGCACTAGAGGAGCACGTGCTAAAAAAAAAAAAGAAAGAAAGAAAAGGACGCAAGCCAGGGGCACATGCTCCTACTACCTTCGATAAAGCCGGGAAGCTTGCGCCGAATTAATCATGCCAGGGGCTGTGTTGTGCTGTTAGGAAGAGCCTAGCAGACGAAACATGCGCTACTCTTGCTGAACTCGTTGCTTCGTGCCGTTAGAAGGCGCTGGCCAGTTGGCCAGTCGACGCTCGCGCGGTACTGTTAAAGAATCGGTCGACTGTACAGGGCCATTGCAGAATGCAGAAGAGAAGCGCAAATGGCCATGTCTAAGAACATATTAAAGGATGTCATTTTGTGGTTTTTGTTCTCACACAGGTATTTGAAACAACAGAAAAAGTAGAACTTTGTGTTGGACATTGCATGTTATTTCATTGTAGACCTGTTATGTTGGCACTGTCACAGTTAGAATAAAATCAGTTTAGGTTTTACGTCATGATGGCTTAAGGATGTTTTTTCTGTAGCGCAAGAATTCAGGCAATCAAAAGAGCTAATGCTGCAGAGAAATTGAAGAGTGCCCACTCTGGCTTCCTTATTTTTTGCTGTAAGAAGTACTGAAAACTACTTGTTTCAGCTGCTTTCTTGCACAAAAATGTGATAAATGTAAGGAACACTGCCACTTGAAGTAACTTGAAGCCTTGGCAAACGGTGTAGTCGTGAAGATGGATTTCACATAGCAGAGTTTCTTTAACGCTCTTACACACAATGCCTCTTTCTTGTATGTGTTTATTTCCTCACTTCACGCATTGTACGGAAGTTTTATGCTGGCACCAATGTCTGCGACTTGATGGTGTTCCTGCTATACAGGTCATGCTATTTCTGGAAGCGCAAGCTTGTTACCTTTTCTCAGCCCTTGGCCATGGAAGTTATTGGGCCTCTTCGATTAACCATTCCTGACAGTCCCGGACTGCCCAAGACGGTGCTTTCAGCCATTTAGCGTTGCGTTGCGTATGCAGTCTTTCGGACAGTCCGGGACTGTCACAGACAGATAATCGAAGAGGCCCATTGTGTAAACACGTATGTAGTATTTCTACATAAGCAAATCACGAGAGCATAGAAAAGTATTAGCTGCTGGAGTGGAGCCTTTACTGATACAATCTTCATAATAAATGTGCTTTTTATTATCTTTTCCTACCACGTGAACATTTTATAGGCAAGTTCCCTTTCCACTTGATGTCGTATCTGTACAGTTTCGTAAGTCACTAAGTGTGCTGTTGCCTTTACTTTTCATGCCTTAAAACTTGTGTTCACGTGCCCTTTGTTTTAGGCCATGCAATGTTTTTGTTTTTTTAATTCTTCTTTATGTTATGTTGTATGTCAGTTGTGCCAGTTTATTTTCATCCCTCTTTGTGTTCAAAGTGTACAGTGGTCACCTGCTAGAAATTGCTGTGTGAAAGTCATGCCCTTATGTACTTACCTCTGTTTTACTGTTAACAATGTGGTAATCTTTCATAAAATGTTTGTAGTTCGTTATTCTGTACACTTGTCACATCCTCAGTCTCTATGGGTGGTTTTAGTGATATCATCAATTATTTTATTACGATTAATTGTTGTTTTTCAAGCACTAACAATGTAAACGTATTTACATAGTTAGCTGAATCACATTATTTACAGCTTATTGCAATAGAAAAGGCCACTCAGCTGCTGCTAGGTGATGAAAACTGAAGACGACGAGAGGAAAGAACACGGGAGGCGAGGGCTCGCGCTAGCGCCATCTTGAGCAGTTGGTTCAATAAACCACAACCGGCGGACACGCTGTCGCTTCGAAGGTTCTTTACATTTATGGTGCCGTGAAAACCGAGAGAAGACTGGCGTCCTGCACCGACGATGGATCGACTGCGACGCAACAGAGGCGTACTTCGAGCTGCTGCTACAAGGCTCATCTCGTCCGCTACCGAAGCGCTACAAGCTGAGCATCCTTTGCCATTTGACCTGCAAGTTATTTTGGATGACCTGCAGAACAAGGACTCAGTGCTAGCAGCACTCAACGAGACTGATTACCGACCTAACGGACGACGGTGAGATGTATGAGGCGGAAGACACCGTCGCTCTGGAGTACCACGGCATGATCCGCAACACCATGAGCTGGGTCCACTTCATTCTGAATTCTGCTGCAAGAGCTGGAGACATCGCCAGACAGAGCGTTCTGAGCGAAACCGCCACCCAAGGCGCCTCCACTCAAGCAAGTTCCCGAGCACCGTTACACCGAGTTGCCCTACCGAAACTACAGGTACCCGCTTTCTCCAGTGAACTTCGCGAGTGGCACTTAAGATCTAAGATACTTAAGATCTTAAGATACTTAATATCCTACTTAACCGGCACAGCGAAGCGTGCAATTGAAGGTGTGCGTCTGGCGGAAGCGAACTACGCTGTAGCAGTGAAAATGCTGCGAGGGAGGTTCGGCCATCATACCGCCCTCATTGACGACCACATCGACTGTTTACTTGCCATCGCGCCCATTGATCGCTCTTCTTGGGTATCGCAGCTGCGGGAACTCTACGAAGAGGTGCACTTTCGTACAAGCTGCCTCGATAGCCTCGGGGTTCCAGTGTCAGAATACGCGGTCATCCTTCCTCGCGTCCTTATGCGATTGCTTCCCGAAGATATCGCTATTCTCTACCGTCAACGCATGAAGGAGACTGAGCCCGATGACAGGGCTACTCTGAGGTCGTGGCAAGAGGAGGTGCGAAAGGTCATGAAGTTCCTGCAGGTGCAAGTCGAGAGCAGAGAAGAGAGCCAGGCCTCCCGTTCAAGGTGCCTACCGAAAATTACCTCCGTGGGACACGGGCGATGCCAACCTTTTCTGCCACCGCCGGTACCGTCAGCATTAGCATTGGCCGCAGGACCTCCATCGAACGACCATCCCTGCTGTGTACTGTGCGATAACTGTGACCACGCCATAAAGGACTGCCGCGTCACATTGTCAGCCCATCAGATCAGACGCCAGCTTGCTCGAAAGAACTGTTGTTTTAAATGCGGCAGAGAGGGCCATGTAGCACAAATGTGCCGCAACGCCACGTGACTCAAGTGCAAGTCATGCTCTAAACGTCACCTTTCCGTACTTTGCGCCATATGGAAAGAAGATAGCAACCACCTGTCTCCGGAGAGCAGTGATCCACTTGTCAACCATGATCCAACGAAAAGCGTCAAGCTGCCACTGACAAGTGCTCCAGCTAGTAGAGATATGTCTGGAAACCACGATTCCGTATTAGTTTGACTACTGCTTGACACCGGCAACCAGAGAACCTTTATTCGACGCGACCTGTCCACAAGGCTCGACCTGCCTTCCCTCGGGCAGAAGACCTCTCTCTGTGGACGTTTGACACTTCTAAGTGTTCCGACCCTTACAGCTGTCGAAGCGTCAAGCTCGAACTTCATAGTAGGCTCGACTCCCGCAACGTCACCGTAGACGCGTTGGAGGTACCTGAAGTCTGCACTATGAAGACTCCAGCCATCGGACAAGATCTCCTCGCACAGTTGCGTGAATGCAAGATGCTTGTCGCAGATGAGAATCGAATGGGTGATCGGCTGATACCGACGATCAGTATCCTTATAGGATCACATTACTATTGGTGCATAGTGACCGGACGAATAGAATGTCTCAGCAGCGATCTATGCGCAGTTGAGACGGTCTTCAGTTGGCTGGTGCAACGCATCTACCCAGTAAGGCCCGCCAATGCCTTGCCTAATTGGAACACCAGTGCATCTGCCCTATTCCTTGCGTGTGAGCGGAATGGGCAAGCCGCACATGACATTGCTGACCCAACGGAGATGTGGCGACTCGATTACAGTTGCAATAGGGATCACCGACCCTCAGGATACCGCTGGCGTTAGTGACAAAGCGGCAGTGACTCAGTTCACACAGTACGTGCACAAGGAAGCTGGACGTTACCAGGTTCCTCTCATGATAAGGAACCAGGGAAGACTGACTAGCACCAATCGAAGTGTTGCCGAAATCTGGCTCAGACGCCAGCTTCAGCGCTTCGAAGGACAGCAGGAGCTACTCCAGGAGTATGACCGCACCACAGTGGCGCACCCACGGGGGGGGATTCGGGGGTTGTAACCCCCCCCCCCCTTTTGTTTAACCCCCTTTCTTTCCTTGCGCATTCGGGTACTGCAACTAAGATGCAAGACGCGCAATCGTCTGCACACTCGCAAAAAGCGAATTTTTTGACAATTTCCCATGAAGAAATCGAAATTGGTGCTGTTTAGATGGTATTGGCAAACTTTCAACCCCCCCCCCCCTCCCCCCCTGGCCGAGATCCTGGGTGCGCTACTGCCGCACCATCAGTGAGTACTTCAAAGAAGGTCACGCAAAACGTGTCAACACCTCTCTAGAAAACGAAGTGACGGTTTACTACTTTCCGCACCATGCAGTCATCCGTCGGAAAGCTATCACTAGGAAGATACGCATAGTGTTTGATGCCTCTTCCCATGAACGTGGCGAGTCATCGCTCAACAATATCTTGGACAAAGGGGTGAAACTTGGTGCCGAGCTCTTGCAACTGCTTGTACAGTTCAGGATGAGCCCAATTATCCTGACAGCGGACATCCCGAAGGCTTTCCTTCAAATTTCAATTCGACCTGAAGACCGCGACGCTCTCCGCTTTCTATGAGTCGACCGACTGCCCGGCGACGAGGGGAAAATACCTTCCATCGTCGAATGGCAAATGACTCATGTGCCCTTCGGAGCATCGTCTAGCCCTTTCCTCCTATCTGCTACTTTGCAGCGTCACTTCGAAATGTGGAAAAAGACTCAGCCAATAATAGCTACATGCCTAAAGACATCATTCTACGTGGACGACCTCTTCATAGGAGCTTCCACTGAAGAAGAGGCCCTCGAAATCTACCATGCTGAATTGGCAGATGCAAGTATGGAGTTGAGAAAGTGGTGCTCCAACTCCAGTGTTCTTTGCAGTCAATTCCTCAAGGACAACACTCCTCTCGACAGCATTGGAGAAGCCAAAGCAACAACAAAGTTGCTTGGCTATGGGACCGCGACGCTGATGATATCGTGCTCACCACCAAAGCTGTTTCAGAGTATGTCGCCGCGCACTCGGCCACGAAATGCACCATTCTGCAGTCCTTTGCAAGAATCTATGATCTATTAGGTCTCATGGCTCCGTTCATCATTCGCGCGAAATTATTGTTCCAGCAGCGTGCGTGGGAACTCACCGTGGGACGAGCCATTACCGAAAGACGTCGAGAAACAGTGGGAAGACTGGACATCCGAACTACCGACGCTCTCCTCGCTGCGAATTTCCCGCTGCACCATCTGTTACACTCTGCGACAGATTCCACCATTTGAACTTCACCTGTTCTGCGATGGAAGCCCACTGGCATATGGTGTAGCCGTCTACATGCGCTACGAGATCAGAGGAGGAACATTTAAGGTTCAGCTGCTCATGAGCAAGTGCAGGGTCGCACCGCTGAAGACTACCTCGCTGCCACGCCTAGAGCTGCTTGCATGCCTCTTGGCTGCCAGGCTTTGGAACTACATCCGAGGAATTCCAGAAACATCCAGCTGTCAGGGCGTGTTTTGGAGCGACTCATCGATAGCCCTGCACTGGATTGCTGCTGACGCGAAACGATGGGAGACTTTCGTGAGAAACTCTGTTCTCAAAATCCAACGCTTGACTTCGGGTTATTCTTGGAGGCACTGCGCAGGCACCGACAACCCAGCAGATTTGCTCACGCGTGGAGTAACATCCCAGTTATTGACGCGCAAGTTTTGCTAGTGGACCAGTCCTACGTGGTTGTCACAGCCCTCTTTGCAATGGCTAGCGAATATTTGTTCTGGTCCTTCACCGGAGGCCCTTTTTAGCGACACCAGTGAAGAGATATGCGCTTGCCCTACCGCAGTAGTGGCACCCCCTTCGCCCCCACATGAGCCACTGCTTGAGGTTGCAAGCTTTGGATCCTTTCCCGATTTCTGAGAGTAACGGTTTGGATCATGCGGCTTCATTGGAATGCTTCGCAGAACATGCCATCTTGTGCCGGACCACTTACGGCGTCAGAGTTGCACCACGCGGAGATGTATTGGTTGAGGCTTGTCCAACATTCCGCATTCGTAATCGACGTCACGGCCTTGGAGGAAGGACGAGTTCCCAACACCTCCAGTGTTCTGATGCTACTGCCATTTCTTGACCGTGACAGACTACTTTGTGTAGGAGGCAGACTGCAGCTGCTTAACGACCGAGAGGAATTGAAGCATCCGATCTTGCTTCCTGCAAATCATTGGTTCACCGACCTCTTGGTTGATGCAACACACGTAAGACTCCTACACGGAGGAGTTCAACTCGCCCTCCTAGACCTTCGGGAATGCTTTTGGATCCTCAAGGGGCGTCGTACAGTGAAGCGCGTTCTGAAAGTGTGCTTAGCATGCCGACGCCTACTTCCTGAAGCTGCCCCTGTAGCACCCTTGCCAAAGGAAAGAATTAGTGAAGCAACACCGTTTGAAGTGGTGGGAATTGAGTTGTTCTGTAGGCCACTCTATTGTCGTGCAGAATTACCATCCACTGTAAAAGTGGACATTGTTGTTTTTTCTTGTGCTGTGACGAGGGCAGTACACCTGGAGCTGACCACAGATTTGACAGTGCAAGCACTTTTGCTAGCCTTCAGACGCTTTGCAGCACGACGTGGAATTCCTGCTATGGTGCCCTCTGACAACACGAAAACATTCCGCTGCAGCTTCAAGCGTTTGTGCTCCCTTTTCGAAGACAACATTCAGGACTATGCCAGCTCTCACCGAATCCAATGGCGCTTTATTATTGAATGTGCGCCGGGGTGGGGAGGCTTCTGGGAGCGTGTAATCCGCACAATTAAGGATGCACTGAAGCGTTGCCTGGGACGGAGCAGCTTGAGCTACAACGAGCTATTCACCGTGCTTGCTGAAGTTGAGGTGGCAGTTAACTACCGTCCGCTCATCTACTTGGAGGATGACGTCACATCCACAGAAGTTATGACGCCCTCACACTTCTTAGTCGGCAAGCGTCTCGTCACTTTGCCAATAAAACAAGAAAACCCTGCTCTTAAGTGCTGATGTGCCTGACCTTCGACGATGAGCTCGGCATCGGGAACAGCTGCTTCGCAGGCTTTGGAAGCAGTGAAAGAAGGAATACCTTCTTTTCCTGCGCGCTGCTCACCACAGCAAGCCTGTGCTGTCATCGAACTTAAAGCCCGACGATCTTGTCGTCGTCGAGGACAAACATGCCTATGGCATGGAAGATGGGCCTCGTCATTAAGGTGTTTCAAGGAAGAGACGGTATTGCGCGGTCCTTTCTTATACTACTATCGAACTGCCAGCAAGTGCAACGTCCTATACAGCGACTTTACTTCCTGCAGGTGCACACGTGCAACGCGGCCGTGGGAGTGTGATGAAAACTGAAGACGACGAAGAGGAGAGAACGCGAGAGGCGAGGGCTCGCGCTAGCGCCATCTTGAGCAGTTGGTTCAATAAACCACAACCGGTGGACGCGCAGTCGCTTCGTTCCTTACATAGGAGCAGCATGCTTTCCTTTACTTCCTTTTTCCTTTTCCTTTTTTCTGTGGGAGGTCTCGCTTCATCAATTGTCCTGAAATTTCTGCTCATTGCGTGACCAACTCTCCTGTAAGAAGTGGCATTCATGTAGTTACTATCATAACTTTTTTCATTGATTTAAACTGAGCTGTTGCAACCTGTGACCTACCGGACTTCCGTTACTTGACATTTTGAAACGTTATAGGTCATATGGAAAACATCGGAGATTGTATCCCCTCCAGGGCGCTGTATGTACAATTGTATGCATCACTATAACACCACAAAAGATTACTAGTGAAAATAATGATGTTTAAAATGTGGTGCATACAGAGTAATAAACATCTCATTGGACCTATGCTGCAAAATTCTGTAATATATGCGATGTGTGCTAGAGAAGAAAGTTGGAACATTGATGTCTGGGTGTTGGTGGCACCAGTCTGTTGTCATGTAGTGAGTTTTCTCTTTTCCTTTTTTTTTAAACAGTTCGGGTTCACATCAGGCAAATTTCTGAAGTTCCTAGACTTTTTCACAGTACCCTGCACATCAAATAGTCTATTGCCTTTTCATAGCTGCAGTATTTTTTGTGGACTTTAAAATTGTGTCCAAATTTGTGGATGCAACAGATCTCGTAGAGATTATTCAAATCTTTAATCTGTTCTGCTGCAGTATGTTTTTAATCATTCTAAAGTTTCAAAAAATGTGTTACAACCAAAAAAATTTCAGCTGATGCAGTTAATCTCACCTGAAGGGCATAATGTGAAGTAAAGATATGTTGCCTGCCGTTAAGCATGAAAATTTTTACACTAGTGCAGTGCTCTTTCTTTCAGATGAGCAGTGCTTAGAAGTTGCTGAATCTCAACATTTCAAGGACTAGCCACTCACAAAAGTTACTTAGGATGCAAAGCAGCCACAGCAAAGTAAATTTTGTTGTACTGCAAGCATGCCATTTGAGAGAAAAAAAAAAGGCAATTTAGATATGCTTTCTGCGCTTGCCTAGGTAATTTGTGGAATCTACCTCAATTCTCAGCAGCACACACACAGGCATTATTCTTATATTTTGCTTTTGTGTGTGCTTGATAAATTTCTTATCTGAATTACATGAGAAGAGAGATTTTTGTTTGCTTGCATCTATGTGTGTTGGCACTGCGTGGAGCCACCTAATATGGGAGGCTTATAGAAAGTGAAATGGTATGCAAATACCTAAACTTCTATACAGCTGGTGTAGGCTGTTATACACTTATCAAGGCTTCTCATTGGAAAACCACTTGTAAGCCTGGTATAATTCTCGCAGCACTGGATGATAAGCCTATAGATATATGGAGCTTGTTTTCTTAGTTCCTTGTGTTATCGGACGCTTTGAAAAATGTCAACTTCAGACATTTCATGGCACCTGTCATTATATAAAGGTCCAGTTTTGTGCAACCAGACATGTTTAGTAAACCCATTTAGAATTGCCACTGCAATGAGAAAAGAAACCTTAGCAGATTAATGCACATTCTTGATGTAATAAAGAGCACAGGAATGAGCACATAGGAAAGGAACTTGACAAGGGGGCCAACTTACAACTACAGCGACATGAGGGATAATACAATACATATTTTATTTCCATCAGCACACTATGCAAAAGTACACTGATGACAAGGACACACACGAGAAGCCCGTACAGGGGCTTGTTAGGGCCTGTGCCCTTTTCCAAAACAGCAGATACTGAATAGCACAGTACATCGTAAATGTCATTCAAGTTCTAAACAAAAATGTGTGTGTGTGTGTGTGTGTATTAAAATAAGTGTTTTCTGGTATGCAAAACTTTTACAAAAATATGTAAAAACTTTCTCAAACACAGCAATTAAAAACGAGAAGTTGGGACGGCCTGTTTTAAGTGACTACTTTCTCATTTAATGCATTTGGCAGTGTAAATCAAATCATCTATTGTCCATAGTTAGTGTATGTGTTAAGTATTTTCCATCGCTCACTGTTTCGTGTGTTAAATAAAGTAGTCTTTCTTGGAAGGCTGCGAGATCTAGGATGTATGCTTCATTGTTTCTCACACAGTTCATAGCGCTTTATCAATGGGGTGATCTATAAGTCTATTACGGGCAGAAGCTTGAGTTGTTCAAAGATTAGTTGTTGTGGCGCCCAAAACCAAGTGACTATAGCTAAGAATAAGGGAAACACCGTATATCGCCGCATACAAAGGCTGTGGATATGGCTCTTACTGGTGATACTACGAATTATAGGATAATCACAACTTTAACCTTTGTCTTTAAATTTTTTGATGGTATAATTTAAAAAATAAATGCAAAAATAGTTCATTCTTATGCCTTCCCTAGCTTCACTCACTGTCGGTTGGCATCACATGATCGTTACTTGACTAGAAATCAAGCGAATCAAAGGTTTCCCTTATTCTTGGCTATAGTCACTTGGTTTGGGGGGCCACTACTTTATCATATATATATATAAGGGAAACCTTTGATTCGCTTGATTTCTAGTCAAGGAATGATCATGTGATGCCAACAGACAGTGAGTCAAGCCAGGGAAAGCATAGGAAGAGTGAGCTATTTTTGCATTTATTTTTTAAATTACACCATCAAAATATTTAAAGACAAAGGTTAAAGTTGTGATTATCCTATTATTCGTAATATCACCGATAAGAATCCATAACCTTCGTATGCGGTGATATATATATATCATTTTAGTTGTGGCACTGGCTAACACTCCCATAGCCAGCTTGGATATGTTCAGTGGTGAGCAAGTGAAACGCGATACTCGGACCGCATGGCGGCCGGCCATTTTTGCGCCACTGGTGAACGCTGGGTTATTTGCTGAGGGAGCCAAATGCAGTCACAATGCATTACAAAGGCTTTCATTTGATAGAAAAATGCACTAGATCCCAAGGTCCACCGGCGGCGCAAAACATTCCGGCAGTCATGCACTCCGAGTATTGTGTTTCAATCGCTGAGCACTCTACATAAAAACTTAAGGAAGTGGACAAAGCGGCAGTTGCCATTGAGCCATATTGGCAGAGCACTGCACGTTTCATTTGGAGACTGTTCTTCTTCTTCTTTCTGGTGTTTTACGTGCCAAAACCAGTTCTAATTATGAGGCACGCCCTAGTGGAGGGCTCCGGATTAATTTTGAGCACCTGGAGTTCTCTAACGTGCACTACAACGCAAGTACACGGGCGTTTTTGCATTTCGCCTCCATCGAAATGCGGCTGCCCCGGCCGGGATTCGATCCCGCGATCTCGTGCTCAGTTGGAGACTGTTCGTATGGCTCCTACTAACACCAGATTGTTTATACTGCCACTTTCATTTCCTGCTTCCCCTTAAGCATAATGAGGTAATTGCTAACTTAACCATTGTCTTTTGCAATAATTACACTTTTTTGACAGTTCTGCAAAAAAATACATCATGTCCCCCTATGCATTGCTTGTTTTCATTGTCTCCTTGCTTCATATGATTATTGGTCAATCCTGGTGACAACAGTGGCATGTAAGTAAATGATTAAAGGGTGAAAATCAGTTCGGAAAGGAACCATTTCAGATTTATTCTGGAAATACTATTAAATACATGTAGTATGGCATACGCACCTGCAAGGCCAGAAAGCAAACATCACAATGATCAGGTGACTGGCAATGTAAAACAACGTTGCATTTTTCTAGAGAGCTGTAGAGTTTTTATCGGATGGTATCTGACTTCCTCCCTTCACTAGCTGATCCGGTGAGAAAAATGAGTGTAGTAATGCTTCACACATACACAACTGTGTTGATGAATTAAGTGAAATCGAGGCTTACGAAGCCTTTCATGAAAAAGTGCCTAAAATAATGCTTGGGCAGTGTTTTATGTATGCATTGGAAGTGGAGTGCATGAAGCTGCTCTAGAAAACTGTTTTTCCTTACTTGAATGATGCTTTATCTGCAGCAAAAGTCCTTCTGGGCTGTGTAGGACTAAGTAAATAACTCAGGTTTTTGTTTTTTCTATTCTAATACTCTGCACCAAATAGGACAGTCTTTATTTCATGTTTTGTTTTTGGTGTAATGTGCCTTCTGTGCTTAAAACTTCATAACCATTTGTAACTGAATATGATGAATATGCTTTTTTAGCATAATGTAATAAAACAATGGTGGTATTAAAACAATAGGAGCGGTAATATTATAGTTTAAATGTCATTTGATGCAAGTAAACATAAGAAAGGAGAAAGTGGGCTGCTTTTTTAGTGTAGCGATGCTTTTTAGTGTAGTTAATTTTCTGTTGTATAACATGTTTTATAGAGTTCTCAAATAAGCTGGTCAGGCATTTTGAGTTATTAAATTTTTAATAGAGCTTTTGTAGCCTATTGTTCATCTAGAAATAGTAGTTTGTAAATTTTCTACAAGTGAGAAAATAAATTTAAACAAGGTTTCTTTATGAAATCACTCCTCTTCAATTTCGTTAGCATGGTAAATATGAGGACAGGGTAACATGATTTTTTGTTCTTTATGTGTGGTCGGTCTCGTATTACTGAAGGAAAAAGAAAAGGGGGGTGGTGAGAGCCCCAATGAGAAAAACAAGCTTTTTTTTTTGCAGAATATCTGCAGTAGCTATACTTCATTTAAGGTGCTATAGCTCCATTGCAGTACAGTTTTTATTGTCTACTTGTTAGGGCTGAATGGTAATGGCTACAGTGCAATTGTATCTTAAATGTAAATACCCTCCCATTATCATGATGAGAAATCTCTAAAAAAAAATAAAAACATGTAAGCATCTCCTTTGTTTCTGAATGTGGGTTGGGTGTTTGACCCCGTATCATAACAGAGCCCTTAATTGATAAGTATGACAGCTTATGTGGTGGTGTGTGGAAGCCTGTGTCAAGTGATAGCATGGGTGAGTGGCAGTAAATAAGTGTGGTGATAGCAAGCACTAATTTACCTAATTATCAATATTTTGAAATGAGTCTGTGTGGATTATTGTTAAATTCCTGAATAAGAAGTATTTTATTATCTGGACTGTGATATTGTGATAATTACTTTAAATCTAAACATGTCCCACCAGTTAGGATGTGATGGAGATGAAAAGAAAGGGCACTTAGGTTTGATTGAATAAGGTATGTGTGAGCTTTACATGCCTGAACTTTTAGCTGCCTTATCTAATGCTTTCAGCTCCTAACAAATTAATTTTTGTCACATTGTGAAGAACTGGCTTTAGTAGTGCTTATGGTCTGGTCCCATGAGCTGTTACTGAAATAGTTATGCATGTAAGCTGTCTCTGTAATGTTTTCAGCTTAAGTATTGCAGTGGAGCAGTAAGCACTGCCTGCAATGCTGCGAGAGCATTCAGATAATCTGCTGCAGTGGCTATGGGCTGTGCTGCTGAGTATGAGGTTGCCGGTTCAATCCTTGGGTGGTGACAATCACATTCCAGTATGGGCAGAATGGAACTGTGTTCATGTACTTGGGTTTACATGCACATAATCCCAGGTGGTAAAATCTAATCCGGAGACCCTCCCTCTTCTATGACATCTGTCACAGCCTGGTTGTTGTTCTGGGAAGTCATAAATCAGAATTTGGATATAGCACAGCTAATGATACAAAGCAAAGAGCTTCAAAAATGCTTAAAATTGTGAATGAATTCATGTCACACTCGAAGTGCTCACATATTACAGCCGTTGCCACATGGCCACATTCACAACCCAACATTGTCATGGTTGTGCATAAGAAATTTAGAAATAGTGCTGTGAGCAATGTATTTGCAGCATTATGCAGGCTAGTTAACTGACTGCACTAAAGTGCACTTGTAGATCCCAGTGTATGAAGTCATTCCTTGGTCTCGACTCTCTGTTGTGTAGTTTTCTCTTAATTTTCTAATATCCAAAATTATTGTCGTAAGGGCAATAACTGTTTGTAAGTAATTTTCAGGAGAATAAGTGACTCATAGCTGCATCTGAATAAACCTTATGCATGAGCAAAGGTACTGTGATCATTAACAGCAGCAGTATAAATTGAAGTATGCTTCGCTCAATTCACTCATCTTGCTTTGCAGATGTTAGCATATGTTATTAAACATTACAAAACAAATGGACTATACCCAACTATATTGCAGTGTTGTGCATGCTGGATTTTGCTTGTATTTGAACTGGGATTTCAATAAAGGCAATATTACCATGAGGATATGCCTTACTATATACTATAAAGGCATAATACTACTACGAGGATGTGCCTTAGAGAATGCACATTGACCTCTGACATTATGCGCTGATATGTTTTTCACCATAGTCACATATATACTTGCAGTTCTGCATAGAGCATTTTAAAAGTACTTTGTTCATTTTTAAAAAAGTATTGCTTGTCTTGAAAAGCATATGAGAGTATTCATTTCATATGAGGTTGATATAGTGTGCATGTACTGAACGGGTTGAAGTCTGAAGGTTTCGAAGGCTCCCCATGTGCTTGATAAATCCACATGCCTTCACCAGTATAGGAGTACTGGCCTCATAGCTTGTGTTTAGGTGGGCTGTTTGGTACATGACTTCTTAGTAAAACAGTGTGAAGGTGGGACACTGAGGTCAAGAACCAGGCACAACAAGGTGTTGAATCTGGTTCTTGCCCTCCGTGTCCTGTCTTCATTCCATTTTTCCTAAGAAACTACATTGCTGTTGACATTCAACACTATCAAAGCACGCAAAACAAGGGCTCAGTGGTTATGGCTTTCTGCTGCTGAGCATGTGCTTGGGGGTTCAATTTGTAGCTATTGCAGCTGCATTCCAATGGAGGCAGATTGCAAAGACACTTGTGTACTAAGGAATTGGTGCATGTTAAAGAACAGGTGGTCAGAATTCATCTCGAACCAAGTAATCATTCGCTGTTGAAGTGAATATATATTGCAGTATTTAAAATTTTGTGTATAAAATATTTTTACTGTTCTAAATGCTTGTGCTGTCAAAGAAAATTGCTGCTTCATTATTCCGATGTCTCATATTAACAAGATAATGCAAAACAGCTTTCTGAAAATTGGTGTGACATTAGTGTTTAATCAATCTGCTCATTTTTATCTAGATTCAGCTATACACAAAAATTGCTTGTCAGATTGTAAACTCTTCAGGAATAATTAACTCTGGGCTCAGAAATAATTAACTCCGTCAGTGTTAGAGGGTCATTTTATATGCTAGGCATATCTTGCACAGGTCGGAATAATTTTGTTTGTGTTATCACATAAGCACACAATGCGTCAGTGTTACAGAGCGACTTTATATCCGAGGCATATTTTGCGCAGGTCGAAATTATTTTGTTTGCGTTATCGTATCAGCACACAATAATTTCGTGCATAAATGTCATTCTAGCTCGCAGTTTAGTGCTAACAGTTTTGCAGTGCCCATCCAACTGCAGGTGAGATCATTAACGCTGGAAATTTTCTGTTTCCTATGCTTCTTCGAGGGACGGTAATTATAGTGTCCCTGGTTAGTACTTTGAGTGCTTAGATTGTAGGACTTAATGCACATCTTAAACTGCAGACATCCACATTTTACCTTCTGTGTCTTTTGTCCTCTAGAGTCTAACCCTTCCCTGAAGTAATTTTTGCAAAGCTTTGCAACTGATTGTTCAGATTTCTGTTCTTTGTAGTTGTGCATGCTGACATAGTGCATTTTTATGTAAATGTAATACTACAGAAGGTGTTCAGTGACCTGCATTGTTATTCTTGTAGATACAAGAAAATATAGTTGAATTTACCGAATAGCTTGTTAGCACTATAACCTTGCATGGCCTTGTATGGTATAGTTTGTGTAATAGCATATGAACTGCTGGTGTCACCTATAACCTTGGCAGTCAAGAAAGGGATTTCAGCTTGTCATGTGGGCTGGCCTCGATGCCTATATGCAGTCTTTCTCTACCAGCGATTTTGGGTTACTTGTTTGCTGTGAAGAAAATGAAATAACAAAGGCAATGACAAGGGGCTCCACAGACATCTGAAAGCACCAGTCCACGCGTTCTAAGTGCAGGGGTTGCACGTGACAACAGTTCTTTAATTGTACCAGATGAACCAGAGAAATACAAATGCTAAATGTGATGTTACAAGAACTAGACTGTGTAATGCAGTCTCTGTGCAGTGCTTGAGACAAGTGACTGTTGAAATTGGAAGAATTTCTTTACATTGTTAGGATAAATGTGATAGTGGATGTTGCTATTTCCCTTAACAGGGTTGCACAGAAACAGAACTGGGAGTAATAAAGCAAATTGAATGCACCTGCACAAAGTTCCACAATGATTTCAAGTTGAGACATTTGCAATACTTGTGCCAGACTGGTGCAGCTCCTTTGTGGTTCTCTTCTAACAGAGTCCAGTGAGGGTACTCCATGTGTGGCTAACAAGAGAAATGGAACTACTGCTGATCAGAAAGGGTCTGGTGACAGTCACAGCAAAACCTCAAGAAACGGCACCAAAGGGTGAGCGTATACATATCACTTGCCACCAGAAATGTTTGCAGATGGGCTGGTAAAAATTGATTACTTTGACAACATTGGCTGCCATTTGCCTTGCTTGCCCAGCAGATTAATCTCCCTCTCTTTCTCTGCCCCCCCCCCCCCCTTTTTTTTTTTTACTACTATACTACTGCAGTTGGCATGTTTTGTGGTGCAAGCTAGGGTTCCACACTCATAGCCAGTAGCATCTTCCTTGTCACAGGTCTTCCAAAATTAGTTCGAAGTGTGAAACAAAGTGTTAGGTGCTGCAAACTATAAATTGTTAGAAATCCTTACTGAATGGCATAATAGTCTGGTGTTTACCAGATTCCTGTTTTATTGGATTATTACAACTAATGTGTTTGAGTGGGACAAAAGATTGAGCTAATGCATTAATTTTTGCCATTTTATTTAACCACTTTTTTTTTTTTTTTCCATGCGAGTAGAGATTGCACAGATGGAGAGCTGTAAAATGCAGTCAGTAAAGCTATCTCAGTCTCAGTGACACTTAGCTTTCTGGTTGTGAACAATGGTATTTCGTTTTTGCTTTGTGTGTGTGCATGTATCTGTGTGTTGTGGAATGCCAACTAGGCAAAAAGGGCCATTTTCAAAACTTTCCTCTGTATGATTTCTCATATTTTGCTATTTTATGAAAACCTAATACTATATAAACAGCAGTAACTTATGAGTAGTTTTATGTTGGTAGTACGTATTGAGAACTATGTGGACTATCGTCAAACCATTTGCAATGGATGCTGTTCAGACCATAGTTGGTGCAACATTGGTAGGGTATCAGAAAGGTTCATGTGCTGGTAATTTCATTTTTTATTGTTCTTTTCTTACCATGCATCAATCCTGGTATCCAATCCCAGTGATAACAGCAGCACAGTGGCCTGTGGTGAAAGGCAAAAAGAATAGAGAATGAAATAAATAATTCCAAATGTGGCCGCAGATGTACTAATTTTGATGTTGTGCTTTGATCGCCCCTTCTCCCTCTCTATGTCTGTGTGTGTGTGCGAGCTTTTTCCATGGGTCATGGTAGTATATTACATCGTGTTATATGTTTAGTTGTTAGTGATGCTAAAGTGTATCAGAATATGTGATACTGCCGTGCATGCATCGCCAGCAATCTGCCGTGCCCGCTGCTCTCGTACCGCGGTTCTGTTGACCCTGACCCGTAGATCGCTGAAAACGAAACTGACAAAGCTGCGTTGTATGACGCACTGTGAAAGGCTTCATCTTACTCTTTTAAAAGGAATTTCTTAATAAAACTTTTTATTGTGTAGCGAATGGAAAAGGTTATAATGTAATATAAGAGAGAGAGAGAGACAGTTGAAATTCATAAATAATTGTCAAGCTTAGCGACGTTCATTTAAGCGGTTGGCAACAGTGCTCTGAAGAGGCAGTATGGCGATGTTTGTGCTGTGCGATCGCGGTTTTCGGTATTTGTTTGCATCGCTGAGTTCATACGCCACCTCGCTGCAAGCACGTGGTTACATTCCCTGAGTGAGAACTCCGCCACCGTGGCGCGTCTCTTAAATTTGCATTAATATTCTTAGCTGTGTGTCTAGGCTCTTAACTAAGTCGTTGTCACATCGTTTGATTTGCGGTAGCCTCGCCGCTCTCTTGTTCTCTGTGATGAGCAGTCATGTCCGAAAGGTAAAGTTGATGCGATTGTTTTGCAGCGATCTCAATTTAGCTTCGCCGTCTGCGCTCAGAGCCCAGTTGTGTGTTGTGTACCATATTGACGTGATGATTGCTGTGTGTGCTGGTGCTGCTGCTTCGCTGGAAATCTGCATACCGGTGCTCGTTCTTGTTTCTTGTCGTTACATTTTTCACTTAGGTTGAGTTTACATCCATACGCTGTATTCCTCTCCCTCTCTAGCAAATTCTTCAATTTAACGGCGCGGATGCCGTGCATCATTCCTTGATATCTGAGCTTTCCCTGTGTTGTCAGCTGAGCTGCTGAGTAGATTTGTGTAGTTGCCCTTAAGGAAGTAAAATTTCAAGATCTCATGCTCGTCGTGAGAATTTGCAGCTTGTTACCTACAGCTGTAGTTAAAATTATGGTTGCAGGAAGGTAGGCAGTGAACACTGCTTCGGATTATATGTACTGCTGTTACAAATACTTTTGTTGACACAGCGTGTTTTGCCATTAATAAATAATCTCGGAGAAAGCACCGCCCAAGCATTCCTCGCAGCACGAAGTTGTTGCTGTTCATGTGTTTCAGATGTAAACAACAAAATTTATAGGACAGCAGTGATGCCGAATTCCAGCAAATGTCACACAGTTGTGTTCGCACACATGAAGACAACTTGGCGGCTAGTTGGTGCATTTTAGAAGGTCAATAAAGTAGAATGAATGAGAAGAAACATTCAGGGCACAAGTTTAGTGCAGTGTTTTGCATATTTAAAATTGTCTTAAAACTAATCAGCATGTTTCAACATTGTAAAAAATTTTATGGGTGCATTCGGGCAACTCAGTTGCTCTGCACAGTAATTGGGAACCAAATAATGCCGCGTGGGAATAATGTGTACAAGCAGTCTAGAAGGTGGCAACAAACTCTGGAAACACCATAGTGATACTGACAGCACAGTTTATTTATTTATTTATTTATTTATTTATTTATTTATTTATTTATTTATTTATTTATTTATTGAACCTTACAGGGCCCAAGGGCATTCTAAGGGGAGTGAGTAGCAGGCGAGAGCATGCTCGCTCAGGCCCACCTCTCTGCCTTTCAAATAAATTCTCTCTCTCTCTCTTTCTCTCTCTCTCTCTTAGGGGAGTTAGACGATCAAAATGATCAAGAGAACAGGGGGCAAACACTAGACAGACAGACACATGAACTTTATTTGCGTCCTGGGAAGAGGGTTCCTAGGGACCCGCCAAGGAAGGGGTCGGGAACAAGGGTCGGGAATCAAAGGTTCCCAATCGCTTCACAGGCTCCCTGGAGCGACCGGAGTTGGTGCTCAAAGTCTGAGCTTGCAATTCACTTGAAGAAGTCCGTCTCGTTGACATGATGCTTCCTTGTGGAGATGCGTAAGTGGGGACACCGCCACATCAAATGATAAAAAGTTGCAAGTTGATTACATGCCAAGCAGTTAGGTAAAATATCCATGTACATGGCCATGGTGGCCGGCGACGGGAAGGATTCAGTCTGTGGGACTCGTAGGGCTATCTCCTGCCTCCTAGTTAATTCTCAATGCAGATCCGTGAAGGATTTCCAGAATCCGTGCTGAACCCTAGTGCAAAAAGAAGTAAACTTCAGCAAACAAAGTTTATTTATCCCTCAAGAGATGGCGCATCATGTATACAAAGAATGCGCACGAATCGCAGTGAGAAAAACCGCGAAATTTAACCCCCGAACACCCTTGTCGAGCGGTGCCCGACAGTGGACCGCTACGGCCGTGTTGCATTGTCGGGCAGGGCCCGACAACAGACCGCAAAGAGTTAAGATGCTGGTGTGAACAATATCTTCAACATTTATTGTATGAGCCTGGGGTTTTTCTTTAGTTCTACATGAAAACAGTGTTGCTTTAGATTTATTTTTTGATAAAAATGGATCACATGTAGTTCTTGATTGTGGATGAAAGTGTCTTGTGATTCTTACCCCTTTAACGGCCTTGGACGAGCTCCATTCTTTCCCCCTTACCCCTACGCATTTACAAAAAAAAATATATTTCTTGGGTGGTTTCAATGATCCTGCCTCATCAAATATACTTCGCAGCCTTTAGCAGGGCTTTTTACGAACTCAGCTCTGCTGCTTAGTAAAATTTGCGAGGATTGGCCTTCTTGTCCACACGTTACGAAATGTAAATTTTAAAAAAAAACTTTTTTTTTTTCAGTCCACCAGGGAAGGAGGATCGTCGTGTGGTGTCAGATCAAAGTAGTGGCTCTGAAGATGACCATGTGAGGCATACTGACCATGATCGAAGAAAAGAACGCAGACGAGAAGCAGATGTAGACCACAAAAGAGATGATCCTGAAAGACGGCGCAGTGATGGTACTCATGATCGCCAGCGTGATTCTGACCATCACAGAAGGCAGGACAGGGGCCATGACCGAAGGCGGGAACATGACAGGAACAGAGACAGAGACCGGAAAGAAAGCCATGACCAAGGTTGGAGAGGGGATCAGCACAGAAGGGAGGATCACAAACACAGCCGGAGAGAAGGTCGTAGTGAGAGCTATAGAGACGAGAATAGCAGGAGAGATGATTACAGGAATGACCGGGATCGCAGTCAGAGGGATGAGCAAAAAGATCATCAAAGGGATGATCGAAGAGACGAGCGAAGAGGTGATTCAAGAAGCGACCGGAGGAGAGATGACCGAAGAGATGATCGAAGGGGCGATCGAAGAGATGATGAGCAATCGGGTGATCTCAGAACTGAACACAGTGGAAGGGGCGGAAGGGAGGAGGCGGTGGGGCACAAACGAGTACGGAGAAGTTCACCTGACACAGAGGCTGAGCCACCACGGAAGAAGGATGTCATCACTGGGCGTACTGGTGGTGCCTACATACCACCTGCACGCCTTCGCATGATGCAGCAGCAGATTACAGACAAGTCTAGGTGAGTGACAGAGATGTTCGAACTGAGAGTATCTCATAGTTGTTATCTCATTCATGGGGGGGGGTCAAATTATTTATTTGCTACTGAGGTTGCAAAAATACTGCAAGCCATTGCTGTAAACTTTAAAACAAAATGTGTTTTCTTATAGTTTTCTTCGGTGTCAAATAGTGCAAACAATACACACCATCAGTTCGGTTAGGCTAACTGCTACTGACATTTAAGACAGTATGGCACGCAGTAATAAAGTAATCAGGAAAGAAAAATTTGCCACCAGGTCGTGCCTCCGACTGCAAAATCTGTTGCAGATTCCTGACCTAATTTGCTTTACCTTTGTGGCCCATTGCATTGAAAATTATTCCTGCTCAACACATTGATAGAAATCCTCCAAGTTTTATGCAGTTTTCAGTTTGTGCCTTTTTTCTTAACCCTTGAGTGCCAGTAGTTTCGGATGATTCCACCCATTCTGTGCGGAAGGCTTTTCCAAAGTGCAACAAATTTAATTTCTGTCTAATACATTAGCAAGGTTTAAATTGCAATGCTATTTAATAGCGATATATTGCTGGAAATTTTACGAACTTTTTAACCCTAAAATTTAAATAATAAGACACACTAGTTATTTTTATTAGGATAATTAGTGTTTCACAGGCATCATGGTCTCTGATTGCTGTCATTGTCACTTGAAAAAACCTTGTAAGCAACATGAGAGTTCATAAGTAGTTCTTAAATTTCTGCATCGTTAACAAAAGTGCATAGGCTTTTTATGCTAGTCCACCATGTTGGAAATCAAGATGCGCGCAATGCCAATGGATGAGATTTTTCGTGCCATATATTTTTTTGTGTAGGTGGTGCAACCAGTCTATGGATTTTTCACGTTCACAAATGATCTAGAGAAAGGCAGGGAGTTGTGCGAAAAGTGTGATACTGGTTTACCGAGGCTCAACCAGGGGTGTGCATCGGCCGCCAGATGAGTATACTCGGGCACGGCACTCAAAGGGCTAGTACCACTGGAACACAAGACATCCTGCAAACAGTTTTGAAGTCATGGCTTGTCTGCATTTTGTCTGTGGCACGAAATAAGTCTACAGCAGTATCAGAAATACACTGCCTAATGGGAGTTAACTGTATTGGATTCGCGTGGGTGTCTTTTCCGCTGTTTTGTGTTCAGCAGCCTTAGTTAGACATCTTTGTTCATGACAAGTTTCTTTTAAGTAGTAAACTCTTCTGTGCATTTCTTATTATATCTTATATATTTGCCCTTTTAATTTCTGATTGCACAAAGTTGCTTTAGTGTGAGAGAAGAACTGACATTTGAGCGAGTTGGTATGAGTTCATTCTAGAAAACGGCACCATAAAAAATACACGGGCATGAAAAGACCCGGTAACACAAGTGCATTAGTCTGTTACTTTAGTCTGTTTAAGTAGCGCTGCTGTTCTGTGTTTTAAAGAAAATATTTTATAAATATATACCTGCTTAGTTGTGCATGTGGGATTTTTATTCTCAATTCTTTGTTTTCAGTGTGGAATACCAGCGCATTGCTTGGGAAGCTCTGAAAAAGAGCATTAACGGATTGGTAAACAAAGCAAATGTGGGAAACATAGATGTCATAATCAAGGAGCTGATGCGGGAAAACCTTGTCCGTGGAAGGTATGCATTACTTTTTTTCCTCACTCCCCATCTTTATATACTGCAGCAACAATTGGTGCATTGGCAGGGGCACTACATAATTACAAAATAACAGCAGCCAAAACTTCATTATCTTGCATACAAAAAATGTTATCAAGGATGAAATACCCTCCTTCACCTCATTATTAGCAGTGCTGTGGGGGAAATGCACAATACAACAAAATTAAAGGGGTTCTGAAACATCCAATAAAGGGGCCCTGAAACATTTTTCTAACTATAGTCATAAAATTGTCTCCCTATTAAAGGACGTCGTCTCACGAATCTCATGCCACAAAAATTTTTGAAATCCTTCAACTAAGTGGAGTTATCACACCACTAGTTATCACACCACTACTCGACGTCTCTCTCATTTCGTCTCCGCTAGCACGCTGTAAGCTACACAGAGGAGAAGCCAAAAGGGTGAAGCCCGTCTTAAAAGTTGAGTGTTGTGGCAGCAAAAGAGCTTGTCGTGGCAACCCGCGACCGTTGTGGAAGACAGTGCTACACAGCACGCCGCTGCCCTCTCGCAGGTTACATACAGCAGGCACGGTGCAAAGACAGATTTTTTTTTTTTTTTTTTTTGAGATCACAGACATATGTATGTTTGCTTTATTTAGCTCAAAATTAGCAATTATTTATTAAAAATACTCTCGCAATCACGAAATCAGTTAATAGTGTATGTGGGTCCAGCTGCTTGCGATGACGCTACATGACATTGCGGAAGTGAGAGCATGCGATTTTTCACTGTTTTTGACACGAAATTGTAAATTTTCTGCTGCATGCAGCGCAGTAATATTTGGCTCGCATGTTCACAACAGCCTCTACAACCCATCGGCAACGTTTTCTTACTCTGTTTAAAAAGTGTTTCAGGGCCCCTTTGACAAGAAAATGAGTAAAAGGAAAAAGAAAGTTTACTTCCTTATGGCATGTTTTGAACCTAGACCACAGTGCCGAGATGTGGGTGACAATCCATTGTGGTTACCACAAAGTTATTGCCACATACTTTATACATGGTGTGATGCGTATGTGATACATGCAGCCTCAGATCCATGTGTTGGAGGCAATTACAAATATCAAACTTTGTCGAGCCCAGGTTGCATATGCAGCATTTTGTGTTCAGCCCAGAATGACAATGGTAAGTATATAGAGGAAAATGGGTTGGGCGGGTATTGCAGAAGACTGGCACTATCTAATATTAGTTTTAGTACTGTGATAGGTAATCATGTGCTACAGGTAGACTTCCTACTTGTTTTCAACTGGAAAACACCCATTGCTTTAAGAAATTTCCAGTTTAGTTTTTGAGAAACTGTACTATTGTGGCACTTTTGGCCCATAAATATTTCTTCCCAATGGTTATCAGACAAATGCACTTCTCGAAACATTTGCTCCAACCTGAAGCTTCTCTTTTAAGCCCACAGTTCACTGTTCATCACTTCTAGCCTCTTATCTTCCCCCGAACCCCTTTTCTTTGGATTTCTTCTCAGTGGGAGTGATGAAATGCTACCAGTGATAGCCACCATGAATTTATTGCAGAAAATCATCATCTATTTTTCATATTTGTTTCTAATCAAGGCTGACCTCAGGTGCCTTAAATGATGTTTGCATCAGCAGCTTTCTGGCTGTTCAAGGAACCCTCGCCAGGTTTGGGCATTGCAAACAAACAATAGTGGCGGGTAGATCACACGGTGGCGATCGTGTCTGCAAAGTGTGAAACAGCTGCATGCCACAAAAATACTTGAAATTTTAAATAGAAGTTCGCACACCTTTCCTTTCGAGGGAGTCGCATTTGGAGGAAGATGCACTGCTTGCAACTTCACTGACCATGGCAAGTTACTTTGGTTCCAATGTGGAAGGCGCAATGCAGCTATTAGAAATGCGCTGCACAGCAAAACAAAAGGGGGGGGGAGAGAGAGAGAAAGAAAAAAAAAATTGGCGGGGCTCATCAAGTGAACATGGAGTTTTTCCAGTATGGTAGAAAGCATGAAAGGAATGCCACTTGTAGACGCTAGTCCTGGCAAAGAGGTAGAGTTTCTTTGTTAGCAGTCATGCTCGCCTCCTGGTGGCATGGTAACAAGACAGTTCAATTTCTTCTACCTCCTCCAATAATGAACCGATTTGAAAAATTATTTCGGTAAAGAACTTCCAATGCGGCAACCAAAATTTGCAATGAGGCATTGTGAGGGCCCTTTAAGGCATTGTGCTAATTGCCGTCATTAAGGTACATGGTAATTAATGTTCCTAGTGTGTCTTACGACCTCATTATTGCAACATTGATGTCCTTCTGCAGGGGCCTTCTTTGCCGCACAATCATGACTGCCCAAGCAGCATCACCCACCTTTACACATGTTTATGCAGCAATGGTGGCAGTCATAAACACTAGGGTAAGCCTACTTATAGGTTTTCCAGGTTAATTATGTGCTGCCTATTTGCTAACTAAGTACATTTATTTTCAGTTTCCCCAGACAGGGGAGCTTATACTGAAAAGACTGGTGATCCAGTTCCGACGGTCATTCAGGCGAAATGACAAACTTACTTGCATGGCTTCTGTGCGTTTCATTGCACATCTTTTGAACCAGCAAGTGGTGAGTGTTTTGGCTTTTATTCGCTACAGTGAACAAGCAACTGCAGGACTCCTGTAAACCATGTTTTTTGTGGCACAGGTTTATGTTTATTCGCATTAAAATGCTGCTTTTGTGAATATTCTATGGTAATGGAAGTAGACAATATTAAGCTACAAGCTGTTGCAAATGAAGGCCAATAATTGCTCCTCCCCCCTTTTTTTTCTCTCCCCCCCTCCCTTTGAACTATACTGTAATTTATAGCAGAAGGCAGTGTGACTTGAAACACGCAGCCTGATTCAGTCCTTTTTAATTTGCTTCGTTGTACCTTCATGCTGTAAGAGGTCGCAGCATTGCAGTGATGAATACTTCTATGGATTAATGTTTGTGACCTTGCTGGCTGCGTGTTGGACGAGCTTTGACATGCGATTTTGAGCTAGAATCTTTATTGTGTCGAACGATGTAATTGACACTGTTTTGTATTTCGTGCAGTTTCTCCTCGTGGTAGCAACAGATGTGTCATGACATGCTAGGACTTGTGGGTTTGAGGACACTGTTTCAGCTCATACACTAAGCAATTCATAGATGTACTTTTATCAGATACCTTTTTTTTTTTTTTTTTAAATCTGCAACACAGTACGGTAGAACCTCGTTGATACAATCCCATTATGTACGATTTTCCGGTGCCAACGTACGTGATCGAGAACACAAAAAATTACCCAATTGAGCTATGCTTATTTTTACCTATTCAAATGTTCCTGGAAAGCATGATCTTTTGGCACCAATGAACGTCCATCGCCAAACTGCAATCGTATGATACGTTTTTCGACCGCTATATCGCATGTAAGCAAGAAAATGCACGAGGCGCCTACCCACCGCGGCAGCTTCACCGCAATACTAGCCCGACTGTCTCGCATCAAAACACCGGCGCGCACTTAGTCTTTCATTCCTGTACCCGCAAAATTTCCTCCCGGGTCGTCGCTCCCCGCATTCACAGCAATCACCGCCAGACCTATTGCAATAAGCATCTTCAACTATCTGTTTTACAGTGCATGGTGCGTAGGGCTGTTGGATGCGTACTACACGCTTTTAGTAGGTGATAACCCAAACGCGCCGCTGTTCTCTGCTGCAGGCAGAGCTATGTGAGCATCACGTTTCGCTCCAGCGGCATCCGCCGTCACCCACCAGCTCGATGTGCGCCGGCATTTCATGCCTCGTGCCGCAACGCTTTGTGTTACGTAGATGTCAACTACAGTTGAGTCTGTCCAATTTTTTAATTACTTCGAATCATACACTTTCCTGGTTTGTACGTTTTTCTTGCGTTTTTGTTCCAATACGTATGAATGAGGTTCTGCTGTATTTGCACTGGTGAACGTAGGAAATTGTTGTCTCTGATTGTCATGAATTATTTAATATTCTCTAATTAACCTATAAATAATTGTCTAAAAGCAGAGCTTGCAGTTGAGGCTTAGTTGAGAATTGAACCTTATCAGTGCTCAAGCATTGTTCAGTTAAGAAGTTGAGACTAACACCAATAAGATGATATTTGACCTCAAAATAATTTGTTGTTCTACATATCTTTGTTTTGCAAACCCCAAGAGAGGCACTGTTGCATAATTATGCATGAAGCATCAGTCCATTTGCTGCAGTGTTAGATGCTTGATTTTTGTTAAAAAATGCAAGGCAGATAGACAACAAAAGTGAACCTCAATAAACAGTGAAAAGAGTGAGCATCGATTCTCATTGAAGCTTCCATATCCTTGTCTAAGAAAAACTTGTGTTCCCATAATGGTTAAACAATTACAGTTTCAGGCTGCCTTTTGGTACTATTTGCTTTAAACTCTATGGCGTTTCCTCTTCGTGTCACAGATTTTTTACATTTTTTTTACTTCATTTTTAATTATTTTTTTCCAGGCTCATGAAGTACTGGCTCTGGAAATCTTGACACTCCTCCTTGGAAACCCAACTGATGACTCAGTGGAAGTGGCCGTGGCATTTCTAAAGGAATGTGGCATGAAACTGACTGAGCTTACACCAAAAGGAGTTCACGGTTAGCTATTAAACTTTAGAAAATTTTAGGGTGCCCTCACCATGTTTGGGCATTGCAAACAGACAAATGTGATGCAGAGATCACATGGTGACAATCATGGCTGTAAAGTATTACACCAATTGTGTGGTGAAAACAGCTGAGAATTAAAACATAAGTCTGAATCTTCAGAGGATCCACTCTCCCTGCCACCAGAGGTGATGTCACGCACATATCGCTTCCATGTCACATGCATAGATCCTGCAGCGCACAAATAGCCAGCATAACTGCAAGTAACTACGGGATTCCCATAAAACATAGAGCTAGCAAAAAACTACCTCTATAACTACACCTCATAGGGAAACAAAAATAAGGGAGGAAAAATAGGGTTGGTGGATGGAGGCAGTGGTTGTGATGTAAATTTCTCACAGGCCCTCAGCTCTGATGTGAAGGAAATGAAGGCCATTTGTTGATGCTGGTTGAGGCGATTGGGAGATAGCCTCTACTGCTGTAGCTTACTTTGTTGCACCATCACCTAGCAATATTTAATTTCGCTCCATCTCAGCTCCTACTAAACCCTTTTTAAAAATTCTTGCCATGGTGTGCTCCCTCAGATGGTGCCTTCACACCATCACCGTGTTAGTGTGTATAGACAGTTGGCTGCACACACTGAAATGTACACGGCGGGTGCTTCGCCGTGAGCAATTTGGGCTGAAATGTACATGGCAGGTGCTTCGCCGTGAGCAGTTTGGGCTGTTTTCTATAATGAAACCAGGTAGGTAATCGAGAAATCTGCGGAGTACAATCAACCTCTCTATATGGCTTTCATAGATTTTGAAAAAGCATTTGATTCAGTAGAGATACCAGCAGTCATAAAGGCATTGTGTAATCAAGGAATACAGGAGGCATACGTGAATATCTTGGCAAATATCTACAGATTCCACAGCTACCGTGGTTCTCCACAAGAAAAGTAGAAAGTTACCTATCAAGAAGGGGGTCGGGCAAGGAGACACAATCTCTCCAATGCTATTCACTGAATGCTTAGAAGTATTCAAACTCTTAGACTGGGAAGGCTTAGGAGTGAGGATCAACAACATATCTCGGCAACCTTCGGTTTGCATATGACATTGTTCTATTCAGCAACAGTGGGGACGAATTACAACAAATGATTGAGGACCTTAACCAAGAAAGTGTAAGAGTGGGGTTGAAGATTAATATGCAGAAAACAAAGGTAATGTTCAATAGCCTAGCAAGGGAACAAGAATTCAGGATCGCCAGTCAGCCTCTGGAGTCCTCTGGAGAAATTTACAGAAGAATAAAATTGGGTTGGAGTGCATATGGCAGACATTGCCCAATTCTGACTGGGAGCTTACCACTGTCGTTGAAAAGAAAAGTGTACAATAATTGCATTCTACTGGTGCTAACATATGGCGCAGAAACTTGGAGCTTAACAAAGAAGCTCGAGAACAAGTTAGAGCGATGGAACGAAAAATGTAGGTCTAACGTTAAGGGACAGGAAGAGAGCGGTGCGGACCAGAGAGCAAACGGGAATAGCCGATATTGTGATTGACATTAAGAGAAAGAAATAGAGCTGGGCAGGCCATGTAATGCGTAGGATGGATAACCAGTGGACCATTAGAGTTACAGAATGGATACCAAGAGAAGGGAAGTGCTGTTGAGGACGGTAGAAAACTAGGTGGGATGATGAAGTTAGGAAATTCGTAGGTGCAAGTTAGAATCGGCTAGCGCAAGACATGGGTATATGGAGATTGCAGGGAGAGGCCTTCGTACTGCAGTGGACATAAATATAGGCCGATAATGATGATGATTATAATGAAATGCACTGAGTGTATTGAATTAATAATATTGTATTTCCATCCAATGCTACCTCAGGCACAGATAAAGCTGGTTGTGTAACCTCTAAGCAACAGGCATGCATATATGTACCCAAGATCATTTGTATCACGCAATATGGTACGAATATTGGATTGTTTTTTCTCTGTTGCTAGGTGATCATGCCATCTGGTTCATGTTTCATGGTTTCTCAAAGATGCAGAATGATCAATTCATTGTGAGGTGTAGCCACAGAAGCACTGCTTTCATGTAGTGCTGTGACCAGTTGTGTAAAACAGAAAGGCAGTTAACAGGACGCCGGCCAAAATGTGTTGTTGAAGAGGTTAGGTTTCACAACACCATTTTGGTTGGTTAATTCCTTTGACAACACCATTTTGGCCGGCGTTCTGTTAACTGTCTTTCTAATATGAATCTACTTTTCGGCCATACGAGATGTCGTCCAATGATTGATTTCATTCTGTGTAAAACAGGCTTAGATGCTTTCTGTGATGTGCTGGAAACACAAAGCAACAATAAAAATGAAATGCTTGTAACGAACAGAGGGTGCACGATAATCATAGTGGCTTGCTCATCACTTGTGGTTACTGATTTTATTAACAGCGCAAGGACAAATGCGCAAAGCCAGCATTTGCGACTGTGCTACAACTGTGGAACAGTCTCTAGCGGATATGCACACTGTACACGAACATTTAAACGCATGGCAGCTAGCAAATAATGCAAGTGGCAATCCGCACTTTGTGGTTCACCCAGTTTCTGTCAGGTAGAGACGATTCTGTTTGATCTCACGGCCACTAGCAAAAAATTTCAATGGTGCCTTTAATGGATGTGCTGATGTCGACAGCTATGCCAGTTGCATAGATGTAGTAAGGTAGATGTAGATATGTAGAGGCATATACTACTAACTTAAGGCCAACAAGTATTCAAGTAGAACCTCGTTCATGCGTTTTGTAAAAAAATGCAAAAGCGAGAAAAACTTAATAACTGGGAAAACATACAATCCGAATTCAATAAAACATTTGGCAGACTCTACTCTAGCTGACATCTACATAATGCAAAGCATGTCATGTTGACTGAAAATCAAGGACGAAGGCAGAGAAAGAAAAACATGGCACGACGACACGGTTTTTCTTTCTCAGTCTTCGTTCTTGATGCAGTAAAAATCAACTAGGCCAAACTCAAGTTCTTATAATGCAAAGCGATGCGCAGATCATTGCAGCAGAAGACACTGCGCGCCGCCGAGCTGGTGGTAACCGAGCAGCCCGAGACGCACATGGTCGTTTTTGCGGCTTCCACTAGCTTACATTTGGAGTCCTCTAATCTAGCCTGGGTTAGCAGCTTCTCCAGGGGGTGCATTTTTGGCGGGAAGGTTTAATGTACCCACTTGGCGAGAATCGTGGCACGAGAAGCCTGCGCGTGTCGAGTTTGTGGGATTCAAGCTATCGGAGACCTTCTGCGTTGTTCTTCTATTAGGCAGTCCTTTGAGACGGCAACAAGAACCTGAAACGAAATCAAGCTAGTGGGTGACGCCAGAATATGATGCCACCAAAGTGGAATATTGCAGACGGGGGGCTATGTTTGGGTTATCACCTATAAAAACGTACTGTACGCTTCAAACAGCACTATGCCTCACGGGTTGTAAAAGAGATAGCTCTGGTGTCTAGAGGAGTATGTGTGCTGACTGAGCGTAGTTCACCACTTCTCCGCATCCTGATGCAAAAATGGTGCTGCTTTCAGTAAAATAGTGCTGGTGCGCGTGTCGTACATCAGTGCACAGTGTAGATAAGAGTAGTGTTTGAGAATATCACTTCCACTGATTTAAGTTATGATGTGTACTTCAAATACTGATCTGAGCAGTGCAAGTAAAGCTGGATGGAAAATCTTGCTTTTGCCAGAAAAACGCATAATGCTGGAATTATTTTGTAGCATATATGCAAAAACCTGGCAATGCAGTTTTAGGCTGCGAAGTAATACGTAGTTCTTTTATGGATTTGGTGCAGCCAAGCATCATTTTAATATATAAAAATTATATGACATTCAATGTCCGGAAGCAATGAACACATGGGCTACGAGAGATGTTGCAGTGGAGCACTCCAGATTACTTTTTGACCACCTGGGGATCTTTAACGTTCCCCTAAACCTAAGTACACAAGCGTTTTTGCATTCCGACCTCATTTAAACGCGGTTACCATGGCAATGTTTCCTGCATGGAACTTACGCTTCCTACATAGTTATGGTACAGCCATTGGTTCCTTCCGTAGAAACTTGCACCCCTCTAATTAAACTTTATTGAGTTAGAGTCTAATTCCGTACAAACAGAAAACGTGGCAGCCATAGAACCTCCCGTTGCTGTATCTAGTAAACACGAGGGAACACGTACGCTCTGACAAGCTTCGCATGCGCTGGCACGGAAATCTTGTCGCAAGTTGCACCAGCTTCATTTGCAGCTTGTTGATGTGATCTCTACAAGTGTTTGCGGTCATATTCACGTTGTGTAATCACAGTCGCAAATAATGTTTCGCTCTTTTCTCTGGCATCATATTATAGAGGTGAGCGGAAGCACCATATTATTGCATGTTTTATAAACCTCTCTTACAACCACGTGGGTGAAATCGCACTTGAGGAACTGTTCTTAAAAGCGGCCTTTGCACACAGGTGCTGCTGCTCTTGTTGGCGCTGAAAACACTGCTGCTTTAGGCCTCCCTGACTTACAGTTCAGAGCAAAGAAATAAGTGTGCATGTTCATCTTATTTGAGGCAGAAATACAGCCACTAATTGGTGTGGACTTCAGTGATCTGGCCTTGGAGATGAGCTTTTGTTGACCTGCCGCTCACCTTTGCATCGTAGCAGCTTCAACGTCTTTTAACTTGAATGATGGGTACAGATGACAGTTTTTCACTCTACATGCTTCAATTTTTGTGTGCTGTCTGCCACAAGTACTAGACGACACATGCCACAGGGCAGTGCCACTTTTGCTTCATGATGTGGAGAATTGGGGCGCAATCTTGTACGTGTTCCAAAATGGAACGGAGGCGGTCCGTTCATCGAGCCACACACGATTGGTCAATTTAAACCGTGAGCCGCACACGATTAGTCAATTTAACCGTGACGATCAAATTGACCAATCGTGTGCGGCTCGATGGAACGGACCGCCTCCGTTCCATTTTGGAATGCGTATAAGATCGCGCCCTTGGTCAGCTGCTCTTCAGATGAGTCGGTGGGCACACCTACTTCTCTAGCCGCCATAAGATAGGCAAAGATGCTTATCACAAAGGCTTGGCATCAATAGCTGTGAATGCGACGTGTAACGACCTGCGAGGAGATTTGCTGGTACCTGAAGAGGAAACTGAGTGCGTGTGGGTGTTGTCACGTGACGAAGAATAAAGTTTGACATATTGTGATTTGATAAGGGTAGCATATTCTGTACTGACATGTCGTTTACTTTATTTTGCAGCCATATTTGAACGCTTGAGAAGCATTCTTCACGAGGCAAATTTGGACAAACGAGTGCAGTACATGATTGAAGTTATGTTTGCTATACGCAAAGATGGATTTACTGTAAGTGACAACATTCTTTTTTTAATATGTATTGCATATTGCAAAAAACTGAAATATAGTACCTGGACTCTGTTCAAGCAGCACTAGGTGCATTAGCTATCTTGTGGAATGTTAATCAACATTTTTTTTTTTCGTAATCAAACTTTGGCACTTATATCATTACTGTTTTCCAACTAGGCCCATCCCAGTGTTGTGAAGGAGCTTGAATTGGTTGAAGAAGAAAGCCAGTACACTCACTTACTGGCTTTAGATGACACATTGGACGGAGAGGATATGCTGAGTATGTGTGCTTCCAATTACTATTTTGATAATATTGTTGCATGATAAGCATGTAGTAATATGTTTATGCCATTATCTTTCTCCTCTTTCTTTTTATATATAGATGTATTCAAGTTTGATCCAGAGTTTGCTGAAAATGAAGAGAGATATGCTGAGATTGCAAAAGGTGAGCTATATCATCTGCAGGAGTATCCTTGGGATGTGCTTCCTATTTTTTTTATTTTTTTATAATTTTTTTATAATTTTTTTTTTTTTTTCAGATATATTGGGCAGTGATGATGAAGGTGATGGATCAGGAGGTGATGATTCGGATGATGAGGAGGAAGAGGAAGATCAAGGTGAGCTTAGAGTGCCGACACGGTCGCTGGACAAAAAAAAACAACAAAGGTGTGGCCTGCTGCGTCAAGCAGGCTGCAATGGGAGTGAATGTCACAGCCGTAGTTGCATTCTCGGCTGCTTGGCTGGGCCGAACACATCGGATGGGACACGTCGGCTTCCACGGGCGACTGTGTTCCATGCACGTACCTGACGCATTTTCTATGCTGATCCTAGACAACAGTCCCCGACTGGTGGTGCCACGGCAGATAACACCATTTTCGATGTGCGCAGTAGGCCACACTTTTTTTGTCCCGCAGCTGTGGTGCTGATGATGCTGTTGCAACTGCACTGTTCTTAAATATTCAGTGGATAGTGGGGCATATCAGTCCCACTTTTTAGAACAGGTTCACTGCACTTGAGTGGTTAAAAGTTACAACTCTGAACTTCATTCGATTTTTTTACCTCATTCACTTTTAATTTTATAATAATCAATAATGGGGACTGCATGCACTGAATCTTTATTTCTAAAGTAGAACCCTGTTGATATGTTTCTTGGGGTACTATCGATAAAGTATGCATGATCTGGGAAAACGTAAGATCCGATAAAGCTTGCGGCAGTGCGACTCATCAACTAGAAAGCCAATAAACTATTGAAAACCCATTAAATAAAGCTAGTTTGTCATTGCCTGGAAGTTAGATTAAACGTTAAACACTTCTTTGGAACAATTGTAGCTGTGAATCATAATAAATCGAACTTGTGATTTCCAGCTAGCACTTAGGCCAACTTTTTGAGCCCTCGCAAGCCCTCTTACAGATTTTGTACTAGTACTGTGCATATTTAGGGGTCATTATTTTTGGGTTTTACAAATATTTTTTAAAATTTGGGGGTAAAATTTGGGTGTTATGTTTATAAAGGAAAACCGTGGCAAAATCTGGCTTTCGGAAATCTGGAAATCGTCTGTTAAGAAAGTTGGGCAGAAATTGAGGGTTTTGTTGTCAGGCAGCCTAAAGTTCAGGATGTTCCAGTAACATTAACAAACTCGTAACGCATGGAAAGTTCTTTTTTTGAACACAAACATTTTATCGGAGGATTGCATGTCGGATACATCACGAGCCCCACCTTTTTTTATTTCTTTCTTTTCTCTCGAGTTTTTGCTAAGTGGCACATTTCACGTGAAGGTCTCACACGCAAGCTGTTGCGTTTGTCTCGTTTTGCGCAGTGCACGATTTTGTGCGCTCTGCACGCAAACACCTGATTAGCGGTGTAAGTCGGTGTCATGAGCACTAAGGCAGGCGCAAGCGAATCAAAGAGCATGATTGTGCATTAGGACCCGGTAGAAAATGGCCGATAGGTTTGGTTTCTGCGCGTGCGACTGCACGATGTGGGAACAAGCAGACAAAACAGAAGTACGTCTCTCTTGCTATGGCATGGAGTAAAACATAGACTCGCAAACGTTAGGTTTGTCAGTTTTATCGTTTTAAATCGTCTATTTCAGATCAAACAAATAACTGATGTTGCTTTGAATTCTGAGAAGTCACATGTGAGTGATGTCACAGCACTGCAATATACGTAGGCGCACTTGTGCGATTCATGTCGACTCTGTGGCTGGCAGTGCGGCACCCATGACGATGAGGGTGCATGGTGTTTGGTTTAAAATTTGAGCTCTTTTTGCGGAGCGTAGCAGTGTAATACATTGCAGACACGATCGTTACCGTGCATTGTATGCACCGCGCTTGTCAGCTCAAAATGGCAAGACCTGGTGAGGGGACGGTCCTTTAAACGAAAACAATATAATTTAATGCAATATTATTTAATATAATTAAAATATGATCTACAGGCACCATCCGATTTTTCGGACTCTTAGAGGACTGCAAAAATGTCCGGAAAATTGGGTAGTCTGAAAAAACGAATGCATGCCTTTAACCTGCCCTCAAGGGCTCAAATCACCATGACCACATCCAAAATATCTTGGAAGGCCTGTTAATACAATTATTAGGCAACTCGGTACTCATACTGACAGGAGACGGCGGGTGCTCGCGTGTGTAGTTGAGAAACACATTTTATGTCCTGTGAATGTGGCCTTTTTGTGCTCTTGGTATGCTTCATCGCAATACATTGCATATGCTTGACAGCCTAACACAGCTTTACTGCGACGAAGCTGACTTTCGGAAACCAGCGTTATGGAGTGCTTTAGGCATATCTGTGGTCGTGCTGCTCTCCACTTAATTGTGGCTGCTCAAAGAAAGGAAGTGCCAGGGACACCTGAACAACTGCTGGAAATGTAGGGTGCGCCGAAAGGGAAGAGGCATAGAGGAATGCAAATAATGGGGAGAACGAAAGAAGAGGGGCTGTTTGGTGTTCAATATAATATTCCAATATAATTTGCTGGTCAATATAACAACTAATGGAGCCCCCAATTTCCTCCTGACTTCTGCGTGCTTTGCACGGTACATCGTGAGTACAAGCCAGCTAGCCACCTGGTTAGGCTATTGTGCCCTCGTGCCCAGGAGCAATTGTGGATATCGGTCTGCGCACTCACTCATGAGTGCACTCACTCACACTCACTCGCACTCATTTCAAAGGCGTGAGTGCCAGTGACTGTGAGTGGAAGTGAGTGCGAGTGCGCATGAGTGCCAGTGAGTTTGAGTGCAAGTGAGTGCCAGTGAGAGTGAGTGCTGGGAGTGTGAATGGAGGTGAGTGTGAGTGAGTGCCAGTGAACGTGAGTGAGTGCCAGTAAGTGGAGGTGAGTGCCAATGAGTGTGAGTGGAGGTGAGAGCCAATGAGTGTGAATGGAAGTCATAGGTTGGTGCACTCATTCATGAGTGCACGTACTCACACTCACTCGCACTCATTTCAAAGGCGTGAGTGCCAGTGAGTGTGAGTGAGTGCCTGTGAGTGTGAGTGGAGGTGAGTGCCAGTGACTGTCAGTGGAAGTGAGTGAGAGTGAATGCCAATGAGTGTGAGTGAGTGCCAGTGAGTGTAAGTGCAGGTGAGAGCCAATGAGTGTGAACGTGACTGAGTGCTGTGTGAGTGGAGCTGAGTGTGAACGTCACTGAGTGCTGTGAGTGTGAACGTAGTGTGTGTGAGTGCAGGTGAGTGTGAACATGAGTGAGTGCTTCTGAGCGGAAGTGAGTGTGAACATGATGAGTGCTTGAACGATAAGCAGAGGTGATATCGGTTCACCTTGCTTGCGGAAAAATGGAGGCACGTTATGTGTACAAGCTCACTCGCGGTGATGACTTGTGCACGCCAAGATAGAAACCACTCACTAAGGTTGTAATAATCCAAGGTTCAGGCATGAGTGAGACAATGTATAATGAAATGAGCGGATATATTATATTGCGATTGCAATTATATGAAGACTCCAAGCGAACTTCTGCCGTTGTTGTGGACGTCGTTGTGAGGTTCCATATATAAAGTCCAAACAAGGTAAAATTGTCGCCGCGTGCCAGCGGTATGGTACGCTGCGTGTGCAAGCTTGTGAGGGTCAGCCGACACTTGCTGCTCAATCTCGCGGTAGAGGGAAAACCTGCGCGAGGGAAATAGCGGGGCGGAAGCACGCTGCTTCTGTCGCGCGTCAGACACGGGGGTGGGGGGGGGGTGTTCGTCTTACTCCGGCGGCGGCCGCGTGAGTGTCGTATCTCGAAAGCGATCTGCGACGTGGAAAATGTGCACGCCCGCGCGGGCCTCCTCTTCAAAGCGATTTGCGACGTGAACAATGTTCAACTAGAGCCGGTAACTTCGTATTCACTATGTTTTCGACATTTAGTTCGCTTTGAAGCGAGAGGCGGCACGAAGGTCAATTCACTCGGGGCTATAGCTGCACCTCCTTACTCCAGCGTTCTGACAGCGAGTTTCCGCAGTCAACGAGCGAGATGCGTTCCATGTTTACCTGTGTGCGCGTGACATCGTGCTTGTCTATTTAGTCAGTAGGCGAATGTTTACAAGTTTATAGGGGCCATTAAACTACTATCCTTGCTTCGTATAGCTCTCTACTAATTTGCTATCGCAATCGAAGCTTCGCCTTTCGGGCGAATCGGCATTTTCTTTAATACGCCAGGGAATATGTATGGGCTGGAGCACTGATGGGAGATATGTCCAAATCATGACCGGCAAATTTTGCCATGACTTCCACTGAGTGAAGACACTTAATACCGTGTGATTTGCTACACCTTCGCTGGTCATCCGCCTTCATAGGGTGGAATGGCTCCTCATTTTCTTCCTGCTTCCCTTTTAAACCTACACGTACAGGCTCCTTATATAAACAGGCAAAGCGGAAGTGGGACTAGCCAAGTTAGCACAGAATAACAGACGCGTACGCTCGCATACATAGAGAAAAAAGCGAAGGTGCAATGATAGATACCGCTTTGTTCTCCCGTTTGTGTTTGTTTCAGCGTTAAGTATACGGACAGTCAATCTCTCCCTCTATTTCCCGCTCTCTTGGCTCAATCTGACCGCAGGGGAGCTTAGCGAGCATGGGTGGCAAGCATGCACACGTCTAATGTCAATGACAGAGAGATGGACAGAGATAGGTTGGGGCTTACATCAATGTTTATGTCACCATGAATAAATTGAAACGAAAACTTTAGTCATGCTAGTTTTCCTCTACTTTGCAGTGTTAATAAACCAGCTCTCTTTAATAATTCAGTCAATGAATCCGTGAACTTGTATTTATTAAAACAGAACCTTATTGCCTTCCTCTGCACTCCTTCCATTCTTGTAATGAGTTCTTTTGTGTACGGAAACCAAACACTATTGGCGTTCTCCAGCACTGTTGGAACAAGCATTTTGTAGGCCAGCAAATTTTATCTGGGGGCGCAAGACGAAGGTGTCTTCTCAGAAAGAAGAGTCGCTTTAGTGCTCAGCATGAACATTGATTTCCACTTGAGGTTATTTTGTTAACATGGCTTTCCCATCGGAGAGCGTATGTTAAAGTGACACCTAAATATTTACGCTGAAATGCACAAGCGAGAGTTTTGTCATTAATAATGTAAGTAAACTCAAATATCTGTTTCTTTCTTACTGTTAGTGTTAGATTTTTTTGGCATTTAGAGTCATCTGCCACTCCTGACACCAAGAAAAGGCAGAATTTTGTATATGGTGATTATCACTGGGATTAATTTCGCGGTATGAAATACAATAGTCAGCGAATAGACTGATGTTACCATGTCATCGGGAAGGCAAATCTTTTATGTATATTAAAAATAAAACTGGGTCCAAAACACTGCCTTGGCGCACTCCCGAGGCAACAGGTGCTAAATTGGAAGCTTCGTTAATAATATACAGGAATTGTGAGCAGTATAGATCGGCAGAGTGACTCATGAGTGCACTCACTCACACTCGCACTCATTTCAAAAGGGTGCGAGTGAGTGCCAGTGAGTGTGAATGGAGGTGAGTGAATGTGAGTGTGAGTGCCTGTGATGGCGAGTGGAGATGAGTGCGAGTGAGCGCCAGTGAGTGTGAGTGGAAGTGAGTGCGGGGCCTGAAAAGAAATTATGGTGAGTGAGTGTGAGTGAGTATTCTCCCACACTGCCGACCTATGATTGTGGATAAAGTAAGATTCCAGAAATTTGCTGGGTGCCCACTTTTGTTCACGGGTCACTGTGGAAGCATTTTCGAAATGCACAAACAACTTGCCCTCGTCTCCTCCTAGCTCCCAGGCTCGTACACAAATATCTGGAGAGTGCACATCTGGCCGCTGTTTAGGCAGTAGTGCTTCTTCCCAATTACTGCATTTTAAATATTTTAAATATAGTATTCTTCTTTCTCAATGCATTTTTCATTTCATAGTACACCTCATTACTCATTGCGATGATTTTAGTACTTGTATATTTTTACGCACTATACAGCGATTATTTTAGGCCCCTTTACAGCCACGCCTCATCTAGTACTTCTCAGAATTCATCGCTCCACTGCAAACTCACAAACACTGGCATGGCGCACTTTGGCCATACTTGGCCCTTGCGCCATTAAACACCATACATCATCATCATCTGGCCGCGTCTCGCACTTCTTCTTTTGTGAGAAGTGTCGGCAGGAGAGAGAGAGACAAAAGAAAGCTTTATTGTACGAAGTAGTTTAGTGCCAGAACCTTTTTGTCTACAAATAAGTCGCTTTTTCCACAATCAGGCATGTGCAGGCGCAAATGCCACATGTACGTGCATCTCGGGTTATTGCACGGTGGTTTCTTCCACAGTTCTGTGCTTTCTTCGTCATTTGATAAGAAACTATGTGTTGGAGAGTTTTTCTTGATGCATGAAAGAAAAGGTCATTTGGCTTTTATGCCGCCAGTGGGAGTTATTTTAGGATTCGACCATGAACATGGTTTCATAGACAGCGGCGTGCATGCAACTCTAACGGCGAACGTTTTGCCATTAAAACTGTTGAAAGCTTCTGTAAGAGTTGAGCGCAATGTTATTGCTAATAAATTTTATTTCATGTTTAGTAATTGTACATGTGAAGGAAATATATATTGAGGTGAAAATACTTTCGACTACAGACAAGCAGATCGATGCATTGTTCCCACTCAATATAGCGTCACCTTTACCGTAGCCAGACCCTGCACACCCCTCTACTCTGTACGGGTGTGGTGGTGGTAAAGGCTATTGAATAGCAACCATAGATTACTTCTCGGTAGCCAGGTGCTAGGCGTGGGAATACTGTGACGGCAGGAATGTTTCTCAGTAATTCTCGGGAAAGCATGTCGCTTCCCTTTTTTCCTGTTTGTGGAGGGAGACCGTACACGACGAAGAAACGTCTGTAGACACGAGTTTTTCCTTAGAAAAAAAACCTTGTGTGTAAACTACTTAACAATTTTAGCAAATAGATGTTCCTCAATATGCGGCACCGTGAAATGTCAAACGCAATGGAGATGGACCCTTTTTCAGCCATCATTGAGAGAAATCATGTAACTGCAGCAAGAGAGCACTCTCAAACGTTTTCTAACCATGCAGTGAGGTGCCTATGCTTGGCAGAGTACTATGTTGGGCGAGATGGTTCATAGCTAATTCAATGTAATGCAGTACAAAGCAAGAAACCCTTGGAAGAAGGGGACAGAAAGAGCGCCAAAGTGGTCAAATGTCTTGTTACAAAGAGTACCGTGCACCTAGCCATTCTCCATGCAAACAAGCTCAGAAGGCGAATAATAAAATTACCACAAAAATTTCGTGTAAAAACAAGTGAAGGCGTGTGAAACAGACACATGAAAGGGATTATTGCAATGGCAATGGTGTTCACATATTTGCATGTGTTATATGTTGTGTTTTAGTGCTACAGTGCAGTAGCTGTCGTATGGAATACTAATAAAGACATAGTAAGTCTGAGGCAGTTTCATCACAAAACCTGCAGACTCCTTATATACACAAGCATGCAGGACGAAAATCACCACACAAAGGGAAATACCTCGGTCCAGAAAAAAAGGGGATCACGTTACGTAACCTTCCAGATGAATGGCGAAGCACTGTGTGGAATAAGCGTTCAACGTGCACACTATTATATCAGAAAATGCAACTGCAAAAATGCAATAGAAAATCAAGGTTCTTCGGTGCTGGAGGCTTGTGTTTCTTTCTTTTTGTGTGTGTGTTGCCGACTTTCCGTCACCAAAAGTCCCTAACGTGCCTATCATGTTTGCATCACAAGCCTGTTAGCATTACGCCCTTCCAGGCCATCAGGCAAACATGAATGAGAAACATGGCGTTTGTCATCATGTGTTCGCTGCTTGCTCTATCCTGCGTGACCCCGGTTGAATGTAAAAGTCATGTTAGGATTAGCAGCACAGTAAGCCATTATTTCCATAACTGCAGCAGAAAAGTGTGAATGGCTGTGTGACCTGTAGCATTGTCAGTATGCGCAACAAACCAAATTTCACATGTTCCGACACCTAGTGTAAATGCACATTACCATTGAGTTATGAAATACATGATTTCCAGTACGTGGTCTTCTCAATTAAAGATCTATCGTATTTACTCGCATAATCTTCACACTAGCATAATGCTCGCATCCCCCACATAGGCCATCTTCTTTTTCGAGTAATCGTCGTACCCTCGACAATTACTGCAGCGATTGCTGTCATGCTTGTTGTCGCCAGTGATGATTGCGTGTGGCAGCCGAGCCGAGTTAACTGCCATTTCTTTTTCCAAAGCTTTTCGGTCTTTGCATGCGCAACAGCACGCATGCGTTGGATAGTCTCATATTTCAGCAGCAGAAACGAAAAGAAAAAGAGGAAAATACGAATTGCACGAATAAGGCGGACATTTAGAGAAAGGTATTTTTACCAAATAAACTGTTTTTGCTGTTCCTGCTGTTGTAGAACCTCTATTTTTATTCCAAGGGCCAGTGTGAGCCCTTGAAATTGGACGCCTGTGTCATGAGGAAGTAGAGACACTGTCCTTCACGAAAGCAACAACAAGGGCTGTCGGCGAAACTTCGAAAACATCTGATGGGCTGTGCGCAAGGCTATACACGAGTGCTTGCGATGGCCATCCTAATCATAGTGCTGGCGCAATGAGTGCTAGCAGCGGTGAGCACGTATGCATTTCCTATAGCTAAGTTTGCCTTGCCTTAAGTATTACCATTTCACTGTACTGTGGCTCTGAAAACTTGAATGACATGATCTCCAATACCATGCGCACGGGCTGAGCACGTGCTCCATCGGGTGTGCCATCATGCGAGGTAATGGTGTCACTGTCGGTACCTCATTCAAATTGAACAGAGGTACCTTCTCAAGTGGCGAGCATACTTATAACCAGGCATACCCTTACAAAGCAGACGACATGAGCAAACTATATTTATTTTTTATTTTACTTAGTCACTCTGTTGTAGATAATTCTTTTTTACTCTATCCCCTCTGCTATCCTCTTTCTGTCCTGGAGCAACATGTGGCTGTACATTAGTAGCTGTAGCTTTTTATTAATGTTAAAGGCTTTTAAAGTTCTTTCTGCATCATATTAATTTAAAGGTATATATTTGGAAAGTACCAGAGATGCAGCAGATTTTTGGTTTTGGCTACTGGGAGGGTCCTAGGAGCTGTATGATTATGAAATGATAGACTGCATTCAAGGTGTGATGTTCCTTATGACGTGATTAAATGTAGATAATTTGTCTGTTTTGCTGCTTCTCTACAGCTGAAGAGAATGGTGAGATAATTGACAACACCGAGACTAACCTGGTGGCTCTCAGGCGGACCATTTATTTGACAATTCAGTCAAGCCTCAACTTTGAGGAGTGTGCTCACAAGTTGCTCAAGCTGGAGCTGAAGCCTGGACAAGTGGTGAGGCCCTCTTACCAGTATATAATAGTAATGTGTATGGCTAACTGTCCTGTGTGCGCTCTGTGCAGTCACGAACCACTGTATGATCTGTGCCTCGCAAGGATGGGGTCATTAGGGATGGGCGAATATTCGGTATTGTCGAATATTCGATCGAATAATTCTATATTCGTTATTCGCTTCGATTCGAATTCAGGTATTCGATATTTTCGAATTATTCGGCACTCCTGAATAGGCAGCCAGAAGCCATAACGGTCGGTACCCATCTCGGAGGCTATGCTTCACATCATAGCTGCCATACATCAACCATAAACCTCGAAGGCTATATGTTTTTGCATTAAAGAACCGGAATTGTGCGACGCAAAAGATCAGAAACGGTGCTAGCGTCCAACCCAAACAAAGCGGCGGAGTACGCTTCGCCATAGTCATCAGCGGAAATGGTACCTGAACGACAGAACGCTTTGTGCCTATTTGTGCCATTACTGCGTTTACCGCCGCACATAACAACACGTTGGCCGCGGGATTTCATAGTCTCCATCCATGATCGCGTCGATAGCTGCCGCGGTTTCTTCTGGCACGGTTGCAACAAAAATTAGTTTCGTTTTGACTCAATACACACGTCAGCCGTGTGCCTAAAAAGCTGCGTAGTGGCCATCCATGATCGTATAGAAAGCGACTGTGATTTCGTCTGCAGTTTTTGCAGCAAACGGTAGTTTCGTTCCGACTCGGTGCGTGCGTCGGCCGCGTGCCTTAAGCACCGCAAAGTCGCCGCGGTTGCGACAAACAGTTGTTTCGGTTTGACTCGGTGCAAAGCTGTCGAGGATGATGAACACCAGCTACATTGCGATGGGCATGCGATCTGTTGGCGGTCAGCTTACTGGCGAAAAAATAATCGGAATGTACGCGCGGTAGTGCAAAGCGTGTCGTAAATGATGGCGCGTGCCGTGGCCGTGCTGCGAAGGAAGTCGCGAGGCCTCGATTGCCGCTGCGAGAGCCAATCAGTCGCGAGATAAGAATTGCAGCTTCCACACTACTTTTGTCAAAATAGCAAAAGGATTTGCTCATCCATTACACTAAAAAAATCGTGCTGACGTAGTAAGCATTTGCATATTGTTTTCTGGATACCTTGATAATTCGGCACTCGGTTAATTCGGACATTTGTTTTCGGTCCCGTGAAATTCGAATTAACTAGGTTTTACTGTAATATGTGATATATACTATTTGAACATTCAATTCCAAATTATTCGACCAAATCACTATTCGCTTCGAATTCGCTTCGAACCTCAAATTCACTATTCGCCCATCCCTAGTGGTCATGTAGCATGAAAAAGTTGTGTGATGAAAAAAACAGCTTTACTTATGTCCACATTGGGGCTTGCTCATCTGGATGTTCAGAAAGTGCTTGTGAATGGCAACAGTCATGGAGAAGTTATAATGAGCCGTAGGTTCAGTGTTCAGAGCTGGCAACAGGTCCATTCCAACACTTACACTTAATCATAATTAATGAAATTTACTGCCATTACAGTCCAGCAGTAGATAAATTATTTCACTTCGCAATTACCTTTACAGCCTAGGCTTTAGTGTAAAGCCTAGGCATTGCGCATAAAGTTTAAACAAAAACCCCAAATGCATGGTTAACTTACATACTTTTGAATAAATAGCTCTTATGTAGTATACAGCAGTATTTTTCAAACCATTGGCCAGTCATAACATAGCTGTTATGACTGGCTTCCAAAACATTCTATGGCACATTTTCACACATTATTATGAATGTGAGTCTGCATCGAAACAAATTACTATCCTAGCTGATTGACTCTGCGCTGCCTGTCAAATAAAATGTGAGCATTATATTTATGTAGTGAAACCTAAAAGCTCGTAGCATCGTGAAACGCCAGGAGAATGTTTTAGGGAAGTCAATAGTGGTGTCCTGAAAATTTGATGATTCACAAGTAGTTCGTGAAGTAGTGCTACACAATGTTGCATATCCAAGAATCTGCTAAGTCTGGCAATCATACTAGCAGTATTTTTTTTTATATATAAATAAAATAAACATGTGCTTGGGACCTCCAAAATACTTTGTTGTACAGGTCACTTTGTTGTAAAGGTTGCGCATTGTACTGCTCGCACTAAAGCAGGCTAAGCACGTTCAAGAAAATAAAACCTTTATTTCACATGAATTCAAGAGAGACAGTGAAATAAGTCACAAATATTTTTGTGCACACTTTGTCTGACAGAATTTAGGACTGCAGCCAACCTTATTGCATTGTGCATGCTCCACGGTGAAACGCAGCAGCTACACAAACTAAAGTTGCTGATAGTCTAATACTGCTAATATTCTCTTTCTTTTCTTGCCTACAAAATTCTTCGTTCGTTTACAGGATCTTCGTCACTGTTGCCTTCATTGACATTCATGATTTTTCCACCTTAGCTGGCATTGAAGACTTCGTCAATCGTCAGTTACGATTACATCATCACATTTTTATCAACTGCGACATATTCGTCAGCCGTAGCACCTGCTGATGTGCTGAAAGAAGCAGTGTACGTGTTGAGCGATTTCTGGAGCAGTGCAGCAGGACTACTTCTAACATCGGCACACTCTTCAATTGCATCGTTAGCGCTGAGCGCACCTTAGTGACATCTGCAGAAAGCAGTTATGGAACTATTACATGGCGTTCATGGTAGAGCAACAAATCTGTCATTGGGGATGCCTAAATATTTTTGTTTTACAGGCAAATTCATTGTAGTGGTCTTCGTTGTAGAGGCGATCACAGTACATATGAAAGATAGGAATTCAGCTGGTACCTAATTAGTCCTTCGTTATAAAGGTGATTTCGCTGTAGATGCGTCGACTGTAAAGAACAAAGATGCTGTGTTGCTTCTGAGCCACATTGATCATAGCTAGAAGATAGGCTGTTGACACTTGCAGTCTTCATGGATATTTCCAAAGCATATACAGTAAAAGCTCGATGATACGATCACGGCTAATACGAATTTCCGGATGATACAAATTTTTCGGTGGTCCCGGCCGAGCCCCATTACTTTGCAACGTGCTAGAGAATGGTTGTTACGAATCGATTTTCAGCCTGCGTCGGTTGATACGAATAAACGCCGCCCCACCGACGGCCGCGAAAGAGAACAGTGCGCAGTCACGCGCTTTCTCTCCTTCTCTTTTGGTGCGGAGGCGCGGCGCCGGACAGCGCGGACTCCGCGACTGGGCGCGAAGAGTTTGAAGCAGTAGCGCTTCAAGAAATAAATGCTTTTCACGTACATGTGCCTGAGTGAGTTCACCTCTGGCTCTTTAATTTAGCTACAGTCGAATCTCGTTAATTCGAATACGCTTATTTCGAACATACCGCGCACTGACAATGCTCTTAGCAGCGCGCCAACGCGGAGGCGCCTCCGACCGGCATTGCTCCGACACCGCCATAGGCTCCGTACAGTCGAGTTTGCGGCTGCTCTGGCGCCATCTGGCGCAGCGACGCAACAGTGTTGGGAAGTGGGCGCCGCAGCTCGGCCGGCTCGATGAGTGTTCTTTCCCGCGCGCTACATTTAGTCTCGGCCACGGTTGAAGCCGTTTTGCTTTGTTCACCAGCCTCCTTATTTTTTTATACGTCTTGCAACGGTGCAATGGCATGCGCTTCATCGGCAAGCGTCGGAGGTGAAAAAAAAAAAGGCAAGTGGTACTGGTGATACTGCTGCATAAAGGGCTGTCACAACCACGAAGGCCAGCCCGGGATAAAGTTGTACAGGTTTCCTGGCAAATCTTATGAGATCGAACGGCGAAAGAAATGGGTCGCAGCTGTGAGGAGAGTAAAGTAAGTCAGCTTCTTTGATATTTGTGACAAGGTTTTGTTCTGTAAAGTGTGCTACACATGTGCGTTTCACAGCTCGTTGTGCGACGCCAGCGGCCATGGCCAGCTGCTGAACATTTAAAAGAAATTTGTCACGACTTTGCTGATTTGACGACTGCTTGCCGTTGTCTTAGCATTCGGTATGATCAGCATAGCACTGGGATGTGCGATGAGCAATATTTTATGCCAAGAAAGCCTATTTTGAGCTGGCGAGCACTAACTCGACGATCCTCGTTTCGGCCGCTGGCGCTTGAGAGGCGCGGTTTCACATGGTGCGTTTTTTCTTGTGATATACATTTGCGATGTATCATTGTAAAAGCAAAGCGCGTATGCAGCGAAAGGAATTTGCATGCGATATCGTATCTCGTGAAAGGGGCCTAATGAGCCTCAATCATTGTACATGATGAAGAACGAACATTCGCGTCATGTAAATTAAGATCGCCTAGTTAATAAATCTCGTTTATCAGCGCAGCAGGTGGCTCCGACTGGGTCCCAAACGAGTCAACGAGGATAGCATGGTCACTGCCATATGATCCAACAATCCGAATCGTTTAGCTCACTCGACATGACTGTGCTGACGACAGCCTACGAGTTAGCGTGTAGCTGCACGCGGTCCAGATCGAGCTGTATGACAATCTAAAGTAACAGTGTGACAGGGGCCTCAAATGATAGGCCGCGGCGTACAACGCGCCGGAGCGAAATGAGGCATGCATTGCCAACAGTGAGGCGTCGATTAAAAATCGGTTTCAGGGTGTCATGTTTTCAGGGTGCCAGTTTAGTGACTTCAATTTTAGTATAACAGTAAGCTTTACTCACGTGAAGGATGACGTCGTATACTTGCTTTCCCTGTTGCGAATGGCACTTCGCGTGAACGTCCACGCCGTCTTTCACACAAGCAACATGCGAAGCAGCGTAGAGCTTGTCTCCGCTGGTTAACGCTGCACCGTGAAAGTAATCGTCTATTCCTTTAATAGGCCTGAACCCCGCAAAAACTATTTGTGCCATCACAGAGGGCCACGCTTGTACTTTCACGTACACACACGCACAAAAAAAGCGGATCGCGGATATACGTGCGGCTTTCGGAGGCGTGTATACGTAGTTCCGAAATCTCGCTGTCTTTCCCCCTTCCCAGGTTCGCGCCGCCCGCCACATGCGACGCTGAGCATCGCGCCACCGCTGCTGCGCAGCAGCGCCGCCTGTTCACTGTACGGAGCCTATAGAGCAAAAGCTCAGGGGAGACCTCTCAATGCCACGCGCAAAGCAACAGGGGGAAAAAAAAAAAAAGAACCCGCGGCGCAAATTTCCCCCTCTCTCAAATTGCAAGGTCGCCGTTTCTGCATCGCGCCGGAACAAGCGTGTACGTGCCGACTAGAGTGTTCTAGCACACACTAGTGCCGACGTCTCAGCCACGCGGATAAAATGGCAGTGAACCCTTCTCCTCTATTTTCTAGTCACATGTTGACCTTGCACGCTGCGGCAGCAGCGCAGAGGGAAGCAGCGGCGGAGGCACAGTCGGGCCAACGAAACTGCCAGGCCCGCAAACGCTCGCTTCCCGATAACGGCAGAAAACGAAACTTCAGGGGGCGGCTAAAATAAGCTGGCGCCGGCACGGAGATGTGCGCACGGAGTCGAAAGTGAGAGAGCTACGAGGGAGTTTAGAGGGAGGGCGAGGGGAGCCACCGAAGCGGCGGAGTTGACACGGCCAAATCCGCTTCCCTGCCGCCCTCCTCCCTCACCTTCGACGGTCTCCATGCGCACCCGTGTGCCGGCGCCGCCCGCTCGCTCCCTGAAGCTTCGTTTTCTGTCGTTATCGGGAAGCGACCGTTAGCCGGCGTGGGCAGTTTCGTGGCCCGCGCTTGCTATGCGCTTGCGCGCTGCGATATTTCACGACTCGCACCGTTCGTGCATCGTGCTATGGTGCACGAATACTTCAAAAATACGTCCTTTTAATCCGAAAAAATTTTCGGGCCCCTTTGAGTTCGAATTATCGAGATTCGACAGTAGTTTTAATTGTGTTTCGATGATACGAATTTCGGCTAATACGAATATTTTTCGTGACCCCGTGAGATTCGTATCATCGAGCTTTTACTGTACATGCAGTTGTATACTGCAGGCAGTTCATTATCATCATCATCAGCTTATATTTATGTCCACTGCAGGACGACAGCCTCTCCTTGCGATCTCCCATTACCCCTGTCTTGCGCTAGCCGATTCCAACTTGCGCCTGCAAATTTCCTAACTTCATCACCCCACCTAGTTTTCTGACGTCCTCGACTGCGCATCCCTTCTCTTTGTATCCATTCTGTAACTCTATTGGTCCACCGGTTATTCTTCCTATGCGTTACCTGGCCTGACCAGCTCCATTTTCTTCTCTTAATATCAATTAGAATATTGACTATCCCTGTTTGCTCTCTGATATGCACTGTTCTCGTCCTGTCTCTTAATGTTAGACCTAACATTTTTCTTTCCATCGCTCTTTGTGCGATCCTTAACTTGTTCTCGAGCTTCTTTGTTAACCTACAAGTTTCTGCCCCATATGTTAGCACCGGTAGAATGCAATGATTGTACACTTTTCTTTTCGACAGTGGTAAGCTCCCAGTCAGGATTTGGCAATGTCTGCCGTATTTTTTTTTTCTCATGATCAGGGTCCCCTGTGAGTAATTCACCTAGATAAACATACTCCTTTACAGACTATGGAGGCTGACTGGTGATCCTGAATTCTCGTTCCCTTACCAGGCTATTGAACATTATCTTTGACTTCTGCATATTAATCTTCAACCCCACTCTTACACTTTCTCGGTTAAGGTCCTCAATCATTTGTTGTAATTCGTCCCCATTGTTGCTGAATAGGACAATGTCACCTGCAGGCAATTGTTCTCAGCCAATTGTGAGCTATAGGCATAGCAGGGACATCTTGTATTTCATCCGTGCCTGCCTCCAAGATCTGGTTATAAGAGACTAGGGAATATTCTGAGTGAGGAACGATTCATTTCCTGCAGAGTGCTGCAGGGGAGTGTTCTATGGACAATGTTGCCATTGGATACTCAAGGGAAAAAAGCCAAAACTGAAGTCAAAGTTAGCCATGTCATTTTTTTTTTTTTTTTTGCCTGATTTGCCACGACCATAAAAGAAAAAAGTAGAAAGTCAAGGCTGTGAATACACATCATCGCACATAAATGCTTCTGCATCATTAGTTTAATAAAAAAAACTTGCAGGACGCTTAAGCTTCGCCTTTAAGAGTGGAACGCGATAGCATTCAAAGATCCCCGACTACTTCTCATGCTTTCCGGCAACTGCAGCTTATGCAACTATAATGTTGACTGAGAAACGCTGGCAGCGAACGCCATGCACGAAGGCATGCTTTCTGATACAAATGCGGCCTCTTCCATGGGCTGATCCCGGAGATAGTACGCAGGCGCGCCAAACAAATTACGTAATTTTCAATTGTATGGCATTTTTAATATTTTAGTCTGAGAATATTTAACATAAAAGGCATGTGCTGGCGGTGTTTTGGTTCATCACATTTGTTTGTGGGCTTGATAGCAAGGCTTGGCATATTCGTATACCTAAATATATGTGCATATTTTGTGTAACGGACAACGCCGCCAACACCGTATTTTCTGTGACACAGCGCCCTTAACTTTGTTGCATTAATAATCCCCCCCCCCCCTACTCTAGTTTGGAGGGCATGTTGCTCCTTCTGCCAATTGCAGCTCAGACTTTATCTTAAGAATTGCTATTTGCAGGTTCAGGTTCATCTTGTTTTTAAACTCTCTTTCTTAAAAACATTTATGAAACAGACAGGCTAATGTTTAGCACAAAGTTAGTATGAGTTTGTTTTTCAATTTGTGACTTCCTCATGGCATGTAGTGCTGCCACATTCTCTGAAGGTGATCATCGCGTTATTTTATACACAATGCATGTGTTTATGTAAAACATCAGAGGTTGTTTGGGGCCCTTTAAACAAACGGATACATTGAAATTTTAAATAGGACACTTTGTGCACAATCGCTGATTAAACACAGAACTCCCCAAGGCACATTTGTTAGTGTAACAAATCAATTCTTCTGTTAAACTGTTGCGTTGGCTTCTTAGCCTGCTTCACATATTTCAATCACCAGCAGCATGTTGTGGCAGAGTGTATGCTCAAATGCGATCACACAACCTATATAGCATCTTGTATTTAGAAATTCCACGTTATGCTGCGTTAATAGCAGTGGCAAGAAACTTGAGTCTCTTCTTTAGTCATTATTTTGATAAAATACACCGCCACTATGATGGCGTCTAATAATCACTAACTATTTTAGCAAGCGCACCTCTGCTGTCATACCTGTATTTATAATAAAGAGAAAGCTGGCACATCTGTATTTTCTCTGTTGCAAGCACTTAATACTTTTGCTTTTCTCCTGGTGCTTTAGAGTGAAATGTGCCATATGATTCTTGACTGCTGTGCCCAACAGCGCACATATGAAAAATTCTTTGGACTGTTGGCCCAGGTATGTATTTATTTGCACAAGTGAGTGCACTATATTTTTATCATTGTCACAAATTTAAAGTGTGACTTTGCATTTAATTATTTACATTTTCAAATTATACAACAAATTATTTGTGTAGAAACATCATATGCAACTAAGAGGGGTAAGTGAGAAAAATGACCTATAAATGTCATGAAATAAAATCTTAGATAAAAGGAGTGACTTTGAATATGGCGTTGTGCATTTTGTCAACAAACCATAGAATTTTGTTTTCATATTAATGTGTGTAATTAATAAATAGTGTTAATGCATCAAGCCCATTTCACATTTTGGGGATTCGCATTTATTTCACATACCCTCAACACCGAGGCACTGTAGAGGGGAGTGGGTTGCACAATTTGAAAAAGAACAATAGCAGAATGTAGCCATGTTATACAATTTTTGTGGCAAAACATAAATACAAAAATTGGGAGGACGCTTAAGCTTCGCATTTAAGAGTGGAATGCGATAGCATTCAAAATCCCTGACTGCTACTCATGGTTCCTGACAGCTGCAGCTTATGCAACCGTAATGGTTACTGGCAAAATTTGGCGGCGAACGCTATGCACGTAGGTGAGCTTTGTGGCAGAAACGCGGCCTCTTGCTTGGGCCGATCCCGGAGATATTGCACAGCCGCGCCAAAGAAATTACATCATTTTCAGGTTTCCGTATTTGTTTCACACTTTTAATATTTCAGTCTTAGAAGATTTAACATATAAGGCATGCGCTGTGGGTGTTTTGTTTCATGAAAATTGCTTGTGGATTGTCATTCTCAGAATTCCGAGAAATAGCTTTGCCAAGAATGCAAGACAAGGTATGAGCAACATTAATGATGGAATGGTATGGCATACCTAAACGTGGTTGCGGATGATTTTCTCGGCCGTGGGTGCCAATGCCGACGCCGGATTTTCTGCGAAATGGGGCCCTAAATGCTATCGCGGAGAAATATCGAACAGACTACCGACAACGTAACAAAAAAAAGGGGGGGGGGTGAAGAGAGGGGGGGGAATGCACCAAATGATCACGCGCAATTATCGCAGTAAACGTGCATGGATAAAGAATACAAAAGAAAGAGTAATCAGACGTAGATACAATGTTGAGTGGAAGATGGTTCCAATCGTTATATGTGTGTAGTATGAAGGAATATGAAAAAGTCTTTGTGTTACAGAAAATGTGTCGAACTTTGTGTTGATCATCAGTCTGAGATGAGCGATAAGTGGGAGGCACGACAAGTTTGCTACGCATTAACGAATAGTGGTAGACCTTATGAAAAAAGGCATAGGGGTAAAACTGGCGGTGCAGCGATAGGTTTGTTAGTGATAGGCTGTTTCATTGCTGTCATTTGCTGTGTTTCATTGCTGTCAAGATTAGAAAGTTTCTGGGAATCCCTTAAGTCCAGCTCAGCCACTTAGCTGTTCACCAGAATCATTGTTGGTTGAAAGCTTATTGCTTTCGTTGGAATTCAGCGTGTTCCAACGTTGTTTTGGGTTCCTTAATAAGAGATCAGGCAAAAGATGAGTTTGAAAGTATTTCATTACAGCATACATAGCTTCGGCATACTCTGCTTACCAGTATGATATGTTGCCCAGTGATCAGATCTGTTTCTCAACTTTGCCACTTGAAAAAGACATTTCTCTTTATTACAAAGGCATTTATATTTGTACTTTTGCATGATGCAGCAACCAGCACAGCACCTCAATTGCACAACTGGTGTTTTGTAAATTCACTCCAGCAAGAGACTACAGGAAAAAATTACTCATGGGAGGTGTGCCATGTTTTCCAATAAATCCACTACTGCAGGCTTATCCTGTCAACATGCAAAGAAAGTGGTGTCCCTCAAAGTGATCGATAGAGAATACAGGTCATGCTTGCCTTGAACATTAGGTAGCAAACTGTTTGATTTGTTGCCTCTGTTCATCACTGAACTTATGAAACTGCTTTATTCATTAAATAAAATATCCACTGTCTTAAGATAGTAAGACTTGTGAAAAGGGGAATTTAAAACTAAGTTTGACGTATAGCATAGGCAAGACTATTGCTCCTCCGTTCAGCACTGTGCATGAAATAATGTGTGGATTCTTTCTTGTTCTAACCTTTTACAGCGTTTCTGTCAGTTGAAAAAGGAGTATGCAGAGCCTTTTGAGCAGATATTCTTGAGTTCATATGACACCATTCACCGTTTTGAGACAAACAAGTTGCGCAATGTTGCCAAGTTCTTCGCCCATCTTCTTTTCACAGATGCCATTCCATGGAATGTAAGTAGTTTGACTGTAGCTTTGTAGTTCTTATAGTTGGTCATATAAGTGACTGTGCAGCCGTGGCTTAGTGGTAGAGCGCCCGCCTCGGCTGCGGGAGGCTATGGGTTCGATTCCCACCGTCGCCGGGCACCCACTGGTTCAAATGGGTAGAGGCGTGCCCCGGCCTGGCGTTCGGCTTTCTTCAGGGGTGATTTGCTTGGGAAAGGAGCCTGCGCCCTGAATTCCCGTCGAAACCAACGTGAGCACGGAAAAAAAGTGATGTCTGGGCCGCTCCCATGGCGGTCATTTCCCATGGGTCATTTCCCATTTCCCAAGCACCTATTGAGGTGGGGGCACCTTCGGGTTGAGGTCAAACACCCCTTTTTCCAAGTGTTGAGGTTCCATAATGGCCGAGCACCAGGCCGGGAGCGCGCTTGTACCTATTTTACCGGTAGGTACCCGGCGGCAGCACTTGCCTCCCACAGCAGCGGCGGATGCTCGTCTACAAGGCCGTCTGTGGTTGGGCAAGAGGCGCCCAGAGACAAGAGCTGAAGTCTCTATTGGGCCCTCTTTCGAGATGTGGACCCCCACGACAGCCGAGCACCAGCCTAGGGGACATCTCTACCCATTAGAAAAGCCGGTGGGTTCCCGGCGGCACCGGGATTTGAACTCGGTACCTCCTGCATACGAGGCGGATGCTCTACCGCTAGGCCATCGCTGTGGTAAACAGACAGATAGACAGTTAATTGATTTCTTTTTAGCTAGGTATCTTTATACATGTGGGTGTGTCTTATTCTAGTGTAAGTTTTATTTGCTGCTGTATTGAGGCATAGTAGAAAGGCAGTTTGCTTAACCACATTTTATTGAAATTCTTTAACATTTTTTTATCCCCCTAGAAAAAAAGTTAGGAAGAGGTGTTTTTATTTTTTTAATGGTTCAAAATAACATCTTGATTTAATGACACGTTTGCACGTTGAACATGCATTTTGGCACCCTCTGCTATAAGTATCCACGCAGAATTTGCTAGCAAAATGCATTACTGTGCCATTCTCTGGCCTAGAACCTTGTCCATATCTGTGTTTGGTGCATTGCATTTGTGCTCATGTACACAAGTGAAACAAGAATGAGGTTCTGCAGACAGACAGCAACAGCCTAAATTAACCTTTTCGACCCTGGTGTCCTCAAATGAGAGCAAAACCAAAAACCTGTTTCTGACACCATAAACAACGAAACAAACGAAAAATGAGTCTCGAACAACTTTCAAGATATCTCCAGCTTCATGTGCATGAGATCTTGCTCTTTGGTGTTTGTCAGAACTCCTGCAAAAGACAACAAAGATGGAAGACGACCAAGTTGATGCTGCCCCCCCCCCCCTCCCTTTTCTTTTTCTTTTGTTTGTTTGTTTTTACTCACCGTCCGCACTCTGTCTGATGTGATGCGAATTTAGAAGACTGTTATTAACTCCCTATAGAAAGTAAAATAATCAAGACATTCTGCACACGTGCATAGGTCAGTCACTGCATGTATAATATGTGTCTTAAATTGAGGACGCGAGGCCAAGTCTTACATGAGATGGTAGTGCACTGCCGTGCACTACAGCTGTATCTCTTTATTTTTAGGTGCTGCTCTTAAGCCTTGCTTGTTTTACTCAGTGAAGAAAGAGCCACAGGTCTCGATTCTTGCCGCTCTAAGATGCGGATAAAATGTTCGCCGACTTGATAATGGAAATCTATCAGACATTAGGACATTGATGATGAGGAAGACAACAACTTCATTTTTGAGGAAACCTAGCAGTTACCAACTCCTGGCTTGAGTATCGGCGGCATGCTATCCAAGGGATAAGCATTAAGCGATCAAATGGACCTTCTGGATATCACTCTCTGTGTTTTGGATGCTTTAGCAAAAGCTGGTGTGGCTGACATGCCACGAAAGCGTGAAAGGTCATCTTCTTCCCTAGTGCTGCAATTGGGAAAGTTAATGTGGTAACCAAAGGGCCACCGGAAGATGTGAGATACAACCCTAATTGTTCACAAATTGTTCACTGGCCTTTTGCAAGAAACAGAGCAGCAGCGCTGCAAGCTTGAAGGCTGCAAGGGGAAACTAAGAATGAAATGTGACAAGGTTCATCTCTCTGAAGTAATTGCTTAAAAGAATTCCACACGCATTACCGTTAAGGTTCGGCTAACTTTAGCCTGATGATTAGCACCTTTTTCTGCATCAAACTGTCGACAAGCTGTAAAATAAACTCTAACACAAAGCTTCACTTGTGCCTCAACTACAACCACTTGGCCCTGATGTCCTGATTTGTTTCTAAAGACTTTACATGAAACGAAACATAAGCAATTTTTTTTTTTTCGTATATTTGGGTATCTTATGCGGTAAGGAAGCCAAAAAACACAACTAAAAAATATATGTGCAAATAAAATGTTCCAGAGCCAAAAAGGTTAAAGGTGTATGAATGATCTTCTGTATAGTTAGCAAGAGGAGGCATTTTTTTTTTTTTTTTTGTATGTGATTTGTGCATGCTGGCATTGGCATGATGGAATCCTCATGCAGCACAAATAATAAACAGTTGTAACATGCACAAAATAGGCTAGTGTGATGTGTACAGGGGTGCTACAGCTGTGCCAATTGCGCCATTTTGATGCAATTTCATATTTTTGTGCTGAGCTGCGTCAAAACCGTGATATATGTTGATATTGCGCCATGCTGCGGCAAAACGCCCGACTTGCCGCGAAAATTTTCAGTTACGCTAGTTTTAGCGGGAAACAAAGACCGTGTTGGCAACATGCAGCTTGAACATTGTCAGCCAATTTAGTCCGATCCAGTAGCGCAGACAAGATCCAAACACAGACGAGACGTTGGCGTGTTTTGTGGTGGGCACCGAAGAATATTCTTGCTGCTGGTTGCAGTGCGGCATGTTGTATATGCAGTAAAATCTCGCTGAGACACGGAGTGCACGTTGCTTGCAGTAACGAAAGCAGTTCGCCATTGCCACGTTGACTCAACAAGATCCTCGCTGTATCCGTGCATGCGGTCACGAGCGGAGCAGGAACGAATACTCCACGGGAAACTAGCCTGTATGGTATACAGCAAGCGACCCGGCACTGACGGCGTGAGCTTTGTAGGCGACGCAGTGCACCAAACTAGCAAGGGTTCGGTTCCACGCGGCAACAGGCACCGTGTTGCAATGAACCGGCGCCGATTTTCGCTGTACACCACCGAAACGCCAAAAGATTGTTAAACAGTTGCTGCATTTTTCGACTACTGCCGGAACGTTGCGACACATCGTCAGAAAGAAAAAACGAAAGGGAACCACTTGCGGAGAAATGCATGTGTACTTTCCAAATGTTGGGAAAAAATTGCGTGCATTCAATTTCGCCGGGTGCGGCCTAGGTCAACCGCGCACGGTGAAACTGAATGCGCGCTCCGAACAACGATCTATGATCGCGCTCTGCCCTCACCTACGCTGCTAATGTGAATTACCGTAGGTACTCGCATTATGAACGCACTTTTTTTTTTTTTTTTTCCAGAAATCCAATGCAAAGTTGGAGTGTGCGTTTGTTATGCGGGGTAAATTTTATGATGTTTTATGAGTAGTGTTCTTTGTGAAACTGCTCCAAATTTGGGATTTAGTGCTCCAAAACGGAGTTTTTTTTTTCCATAACCTGCTCCAAATTTGGATTTTCCTGCTCTAAAAATTGCTCCAAATCCTATTTTGGCTGTTGCACCACTGTGTGTATATAACTTTGTTTCCATCTGGATACAGTTTTTGGTGAGCAGTGAACAGAGTAGCCACTGAGTTGCTCCACGCTTTGTACTATACTCATTGGTGTGTGTCACATTTTCGTTTTTAAAAAAGGGGGAGAACTCTTGAGTTGTTTAATAGATTTTTGAAGTCATTTGCATTTCACAAGCATGCTGAAAAACTTAAAGAACATTCAAGCTAATGAAAGTCAAAGAAAATTGCCATATGTGGTGGTGGTAGAATGACTGGGAGCAATTGGTAAATCTGTTTCCTATTTTAAAAATAAATGTACAATTACAGTTGACATGTATTTTTTCTTCAAGAAAATGACCATTGTGAGCTGCTTTCAGTGAATATGAATTCAATGAAGGGTAAGGCATATGGGTGTGGTGTATGCTGTGCCTCAGCTTTATACCATGTCTCTTGCTCTGCCTGCAGCAATTCCACATTCAGTTGCATGAGGCACAGTCAAGGTAACCATAATTTATTTCTTGTCATCATAACAATAAAGACTGGAAGAGTATTATGTAACTTTCCAGCATTGTCCCGCCTCCACTTGCATTCAAGACATATCTAAAGCATCACCGTAGATGCCACAGGAGGAAACAACTCTTGTGGTTGACTACAGAACCATGAATTCACCGCCACCTTCAGCTCATTGTTTGAATGGAACCCAAGAGCTGCTTCGGGGGGTCTGAACAAATGAGTATCATTGGCAGAAGATCTGGCAAATACGGTGGATGCGGATTGCACTCGAAACACTGGTCTTTGATTTCTTCCACAGCCTTGTGGGCTGTCAAATGCATCAGTCAAACCTAACTCCTCTAAAATTTCCAGTTTTTTTTTCTCTCGTGCACTTGCTAAATGGACATGCTGGGTCCTCCATTTTGACAAGTACGACGGCAGAAGCCCAGGGACTACAGGAAGGCTCGATAATGTCCTTTTTCAAGCATCGTTTTTACTTCCTGTTGGATAACTGCTCGTTTCAACAGTGAAACACGATATGGACGTCGGGGAATATAGTTCGCATCGCCAGTATTTATCCGATGGGTCACGACAGACGTTTCACCTAAGGCTCGACCTAATCATCCTGCAGAGCGCTAATTACAGCCAGTTAGATCCCCTGTGGCACCACTTGCGCGGTTAGCGCGAAATTGACAAGGGGAAGGCAGCTGCGGTTGCCAGTAATTATCAGCACAGTGTGCGGAACGGTAACACCTTGTGTAAGCATAACGGCCAGAATTGGTGCGACCATGTAATTGCCGTCAGGTATGGCTGGTGTGGAAAAAATGTCGACGTGTGTCACAGATTTAAGCGGTAGAGTGCAGCTTAAACGGCTTGGAGGAGGGTCCACAGGGTCGGCAAGAAGAGGCAAGTCAAGATGAAGTGAGCCGGCGGAACTGGCAAGAAAATTCAGACCAAGAATGAGTTCGTGAGGGCAATGCTCGATGACGGGGAAGAGAACGACGGTGTGTCTCTCGGCAATGGTGAGTCGGGCAGAGCACATGCCAACAATATCGACAGTCCCTCGGTCAGCCACTCATACAGCTCGGTTCAGGGCAGGCATCAGTACTTCCTTGAGCCAACGGCGAAGAGCAGCACTCATAAAGCACACATTCACCCCGGTTTCAATCAACACGCACACAGGAACATTGTCAACAAGAACATCCAAAAGATTCTGGTTCGTGGGCAAGGTCAAGCAAGGATTTCGTGCCTATGTCTTCAATGCAGCTCCGGAAGCTGCACTGTCTATTTTTTCAGTTGGGGCAGCTGCGAATAGGTTGGGGAATGAGCACGGCGTGATTGGGGAGAATGAGATTGACGGCGGGAGGGAGAAGGTGAGCGGGAGGAGCAGGGCCGTGTTAGAGGTGTTGCAGGGTCAGATGATGGGTTGGGCTAGAAGGAGCGAATGAAAAAGACGAACTAGAGGGACAAGGGTGGTAGTCAGAAGAATAGCGTGTCGGAGAAGTTCAGCGGCTGCGGCAGTGGCGAGCGATATGTCCATTCCGTCGGCAGTTAAAACAGATCGGCTTGTCGTCCACGGTGCACTATTCGGACGGGTTGCGCTGTCCGTAAGAGGAGCGAGGTGGGAACGTGCGTGGAGAAGAAGGTTCCGAGCACACGGGACGAACAGAGTGCAGGCCGACGTTTGACAACTCTTGACGGACGACGGCCTGTATCAAGGAGATTGTCGCCTTAGAATGATAAGAGGACGGGAATGCAGGGGTTGCTGGTTGTGCTGCGTCGACCTCATGACAAATGATGCGGGTTAAGTTGTCACATCGCGAAGGTTGGTGGAAGAGGTCGTCACAAGATGACGTAGCAGCTGTGTTGGGAAGTCGCATGATGTGTTGGGATACCTGGAGGCTTTTAGCATGCTCGAGATGGCGGCACTCCTTGAGGATCGTATCGATGCTGGTGACGTTCGTAAACACCAGTAAATTGAAGGCGTCATCAGCAATGCCATTGGGGCCCAAGACATCCAGAATGTACGACACGTAGGACTCGATCGACGTCTGTACACGTGTGGCAAGGACCTTCTTGGCATTGAGTTGGCGACCGAAAGGATTGCCAAAAAGCTCGCGGAGCTGCTTTTTGAAGAGATCCCCAGCTCGAGATCTCCTTTTCGTGAGTCTGGAACCATGCCTGTGGAACGTCATCGAGGTGGAAATGAACTTTTGCAGGCATAATAGTCGGATCCCACCTGTGACTGGTGCTGACACGTTTGTACAAGTGGAGCCAGTCGTCAACATCATGACTGCCGACTCCGGTGAAAACACTAGGATCCAGAGGGGAAGGGGGAAATGGTGACGTAGGTCAAGGCTGCAGGCGTAGAGGCTTGCGTAGATGAAGTGCCGCCAGCAGGAGCTGACGGTGGCATTGTCACCGTTGCGACTGCTGCGAAGCTCCATGATAGGTACGGGGAACGTCCACCTCCACCAAATAATGTTAAATAATGTTACGTGTAGCTGATGCCCAAGGCTATTTACAATTTATTTGCACAGAAGCCAACGGAGGCTAAGATGGCGACACTATATCAAGTGGGGACACATCGTCTTCCTCCTTTTGAGTGCAGCCACGCTGTGGCGGGTGTTCCGTATCAGTATAAATAACATTTCCTATGGTTATCAGTGGCCTTTTCACCCACTGCAACCAAAAATTCCTCCTTTATGTGTGCTCCTTAGTTTATGTCAGGTAGCAGTGCCAATTCGTGCAATTCTCTCTAGTGCAGAATCGAACATTCACATTGCGTTGGCCTATGGCGAGAGTAAACATTTGTATTGTGACATTATGGTTACTTTCTGACCGTGCCTCGTTGGCTGGAAAATTTTCATAATAGAGCGGTCAAACTTATCTGCAAACAATACTCAATGGAAGTCAGGTTAATGGGACTGAAAGCTGATCTCTTGGATGACACTGTTTTCAGAAAAGGCAGGAAATGAGTAGTTAGACTGTAGTTACTACGACTTCACAGAAATTTGAAAACAATTAGTATTTCAAGCAACCACGCTATGTGCCACCCAGGAGGGACTACAAGCACAAGACAAGAAAAATATGTATGTCTACCACAATTACTCGTGTAAGGCACGCATTTCTTTTTAATGTTTTTACTGGTGTGGGCCTTACATAGGGTAGGCTTATGGCTAATCATTGAAGCATCGAACCGCACCCCGACTGCCTTGCAGATTGAGGGAATCACTGGCAGCCAACTAAACACATATATAGCAGCTGACCGATTTTTCGGACATGAACAATGCCCCAAAAATGTCCAAATAATCAGACTTATCTAACAAAACAATTGCGACGGTAAAATCTATTGCGTTGTTTTTTAGAACACCAGCACAGTGGGAATTTGGTTAACAGACTTTTACAGTTTGTGGTAATCCTTTAAAAAAACAATTCACGTGAAATTTTGTGATGACTGAAACCGCGGTGCGTCTCCCGTTTGCCAGTCGCACAGCCCGATGTGTGTCACGGGTTGCTGTGAAGTGCAGATACCGCCCACACGGCCTTGTGTCTGCGACGCTGTCAGTTTAGGCTGTGCTAAGTTAACTAGCTCCACTTCAATGGAGCCTGCGGCGAAAGTTGTGGCTTGATCCAACGTTGGTTGCTTTAACGTTTCCGTGAGGGATACAGTGATGGTGATAATGCCACCGTCTGCTAGACTAGTGCCATCTAGTAGTGGCTAGCAGAAATTAACAAGCACGCAGGTGTGTGCATGATGCTTTGTAAAACATTTTGTCAGATTTTTCGCATTCCAGAGTGGGGTTGCAATCCTTGCACGAGTAAATACAGTCATTACATAAGTTTTGTTTTCCTCCACAAACAATACCCGAATGGAATGCAATACTACTGGTGAATGTTGTAGGAAGCAGCAGTGTTTTTATTGCGTTAGAAATTGTATGGACACTATAGGTGAATTTTCACTGCCGTCGCTATGGAGTTCTGTATAAAGTCCAAGTGCAATAATATTGCACCCTGCACACGTAACTGTATGCTGTGGGAGCAAGGGACAGGGTGCTAGGGTGAGCCAAGAAGGATGGCTTGAAGCACCCAATGTTGGAGCTCATGGGATCAAACGCACGCTAGGAGAGCACAGTGCAAGTCTCCTCCTTTAGCTTGGCCGTGGCTGTCTACACGGCTAAGTGCATACACAGCCCACGCACCATATCTTGGAGGTAATCTGCGGCGGGCTATAAAACTATGAACCTTACCTTGTCTAGTTGTCTAATACTTTGCGAGTGCTATCAATACTTTGCCTTTCGGGCAAAACTGCTGCTTTTTTGCTTTTTTAATCATTCAGTACGTTTTGTTTCTGACGAAATTGTTCGTAACGAAACTGTTCTAGTGTGCATGTACAAAGTCGATCACACTCGTCTAGAGCGCTTGAGTGGTGTGCTGCAAATCAAATGATGTGAAATCTTATCGCAGCTGCTCTGTTAGGGCAATGCACTTGTGCCTGTGCGGTTCCCATGTGCGGTTCCCAGCTGCGCACGAACGCAAGCATTATCAGTGAAATTGAGTATCTGCTTTAGAATGTTGCTTTATTTCCTCCGCACAGCACCGCTTGGGTGCTCTAGACAAGTGTGATCGACTCAGTACAATGCGCTTGTGCGCACACATGCCTTTTTGTTCAATGCATTGTACAAAAGGTATCTGCACTCCTGCTGTAATTCGACACAGCAGTGTGTTAGTGTAAATAAGCATATTAAGGTGCAGTCTTTTGTGGAACTTGGGTTCTTTTACTAGCAGTGGCATCCAGATGTTCTCTAGGGTTAGTGTTTGGATGAGTATAAATGCTTAAATAATGCTGTAAAATGATTTTGTATCAATATTATTTTATTTGGTTTCATATTTGCTTTCAAGAAATGTTTCCTTGCTTGTGTAGGTTCTGTCTCATATCAAGCTTACTGAAGATGACACAACATCATCCAGCCGTATCTTCATTAAAATCCTGTTCCAAGAATTATGCGAGTACATGGGTCTACCGAAACTGAATGAAAGAATAAAAGACCCGTAAGTTCTTCATCTTCAGATCGCCATATTGGCACATTTTATTGACGTGTGTGCTGAATGCGTAGCTTCTATAACATGTATAGGCTCTCTTGTGGTAGTGTATTAGTATGTAACTGGTGCAGTGCAGTTCTAATACAAAATGATTTGAATTTATGGATAATTCATACTGGCTGTTACGTCCTGTCTACACCACACTGTATTAATGAAAAAAAGTCTCCAGTAACTATCATCTGTGTAACATGTTATGGTTAATTTAAACAAGTTCCAGCTCGTGCCTTCCATTTCTGACATAAATTTGATAACATAACAATGAACAGATTTGAAGTACTACATTGCAATATTGGGGCACATATTTTAACAGGCTTTCTTTTGCTTTAGCAATATACATGATTGGCACAGCTAGCACTGGAGCAGACCAGCCCATCCATTCACACTTGATACTTCTTCACTTGCTGCTGACATTGTAATCTTTCCCATTGCAACTTGTGTAAAAATTGCTGTTTAGATAAAAAGAAAGCCCCAGAAAAGCAGGGTGTGGTTTTCTCTTTTATACCTTTAAAAGTGATTGCTTGCATTGCAAATACTGCTCTCAAATGCCATAATGAAAATGTCCAGCCATGGGAGTTAACTCTTGGGCACAATCCCACTTTCTTGTCACTGCTGGAATGTAATCAGTTGTGATAAAGGAAGCCTCCGCTGCAAAGTTTTGCTATAAAAATGGAAACATTGGGGGGTGCTAGCAGTCACTTGATCTTGCCTCATTGGTGACTGCAGCCATGCAATATGCAAGCACTCACTAGGGAAAAAAGTAAAGCACCTGCTAAAAGCAGCCGCATGCTCTCTCAATCTTTTAACTGCAAAGCTTCACTTTTGCTGATGAACACTAAACTAGTCTTACTTTTCAAAGACGACATTGTGTTGCTTTCATTTCTTGGATAATGGTGCCACGAAACGAAATACGAGACAAAAAGGAAGACCATGTTTTCCTGTCCCTCTTGTGTTCTTTCTAACCCCTGCCAACTCTCTCAGCTTTCCGTAATTTTGTTGCTTGTAATTGTGCTCGCACAATAACAGTCCACCTGCTAGTACAGCAAGAAAATTTCAGATGTCTTTATGCAAAAGAGAAAAAAAAATCGACTGCAAATATTTCTATTCCAAGTCAACAAAAACTAAGCAGCCAGGTTAAAATACATGTTATGGGCACGTGCAACTATATAATGTGTGATGGTAATGAAAAATGCAGTGAAGTATGTGTGCAAATATGCATGCTCACTACTGTATAGTGTCTTCATGTGGCAATATGATTCCTTTTTCTAGGACATTGCAAGATGCTTTTGAAGGTCTGTTCCCAAGAGACCTGCCCAAGAATACTCGATTTGCCATTAATTTCTTCACGTCTATTGGCCTTGGGGGACTTACGTGAGTAGTAGTTATGCAGTCTGTCAATTGAAATTGCCTGTCTGAAAAGGCAGCTTTTCCACAATAGGAGTGTGCCATTGAGAACACTCACTCATAGCCCTTGTTTTTGCATTAGTTTATGCTTAACGATGATTGCTGTGGTCTGTGCGGGAATGAAAGTTGTGGTGCATATGTAACATACCTGTCAAGGAACTGGAGTAATTCATTACAAGGGAGGTTCTGCTGTTACGACAAATTTCTACCATGACATATGACCTTAAAATTTGGACACAGTTGTTACTTCACCGCCTGCTTCTTTCTCTGTTTTGTTATGATCAAAGTGCTTTCTTGCATAAATACCAATTTCCAGGAGGGCAATGGATTAAAGCCATACATGTATCAAATTTGTCACTGGCAAATTTTGCACAACGGGCCTTGATGAATGGGATTTTTATTCCGCACAGGAAAAGCTAAATGAAAACCATAGGCACTTTTTTTTTTGTTGTTGTTTTTTTTTTTTTTTTTTTTTTTTTCAGATTTTCGCAGTACACCGAAGTAAAAACAAAATTTCATTGTTGGGGCTTTTTTTTTTTTTTTCAAATGTTTTTCAACACTGAACCTCAGAAGATTTTTATTTAACATTTTAACCAATGTGAAATTGGACTACAATGTGTTTGCAATAGGGGTGTTAAATAGTAGTAAAATTTTCAAATCAGATCAAATACAATTATTTCAGAAAAACTACCCAATTTACTCTATTGTAACGCAAGTTTCTTTCATGATTTTCGTTGCTTGAGCTCGACCCACGCATTACGTTGGCAACCTGTACCTTTACATCGAATCAAATTTTATTCGAATTGATGCTATTTTTGCTGTGCTTGTGGCAGGTGTACGGTTACGGTGCTGCAGTACCCTGCGGCATTTCACGCGTCAACTCCGTTCATTTGCGAGAATGTGGTGACGCAGACCAGCCCCAGCTCGGTGGCTCAACGTCAACGAGACGACGATTTGCGGGTGTTGGGACCAGCGAGAGGCCCTCTTTAAGTGCGAGGCCAGTCATAATAGCTCTGTGGACTCGTAGTGGTCTGGTACTGTCGCTGAATGAAATGGTTTTTCCAAGTGTGAAGAAGATTATGGTCTAAAGTGTGATAAGTGTTGTTTTCAAACATTTGTCTTGCTTGGAATTTATACGTACATAAAGACTCAATGGTAGTGCATTCTTGTGTACACTGTGACACCAACACATCTTCCACCACTTAAACAGTGGTGGAAGCTAGTACTTAGTGTCAGTACTTTTGGCCAGAATTATCAGTCTGGGTAGCATTTGTGCAAATCACTTCATAAAAAGCTCAGCATTTAAGAAGACCAAATTTTGTGTTCTTTGACAAACTACACACATTTACTGTGTCACAATATTGTCATGCTTCATCCACTCACAACTGTGTTTTATTGCGAGAGCAATTATGTGGACACTCCAGGCTAATTTCCGCTGTCGTCATAGGCGTTGGCATTGCCGTCAGGTTCCGTATAAAGTCCAAGTGCGATAAGATCACGGCCGCATGCCGTGTGCTGTAGGTGCCAGGAAACACATGCGAATGTCAGCCAAGAAGCATGGTGGCTTGGTTCGGCAATGTCTTCTCATGTGCGCAAGGGGGGTAGCGTGGGGATGTGCACGCGCTACGAGGGGAGGGTGGCAGTGTAGCATGCACCTCTGCTTCTGCTCTGGATTTGACTGTGTATGGCGCAGCTGAGCATGGCTGCGCGTGTAATCGGCGGTGGGTTCGAAGGCTAGCCAGTTCGAGATTGCTCATGACTTCATGTGCGCTGTGTTCTCGCGCATTGAAGTTCGCATTGAAGCGAGAGGCAGCAAGAAGGGGAATTTGCTCACGACTGCTGCCGCTCTTGATCATGCCAGCGTTCTGACAGCGAGTGTCCGTGGTCATCGAGTGAGATGTGTTCATGTTTGCCTGTGCGCAGGTGACAACGTGCTTGTTAATTTATTTAGTAGGTGAATGTTTGCAGCGGTTTATACAGCTGATAAATGTACTAATCTTACTGCATGTATCTGTCTAATAATTTGCTTTTGCAATCAATGCTTCGCCTTTCAGGCAAAACTGGGACTTCTTTTTATCGTATAACTCTTGGTGCTCCTCTTGTGTACCATTTTGAACCAAATTGGTTGCAATCGGCAAGAAGCTGCAGAATTTCCATTCTTTTTTATGCAGAGCTGACCTACGTGAGCACCTCAAATCTGCTCCTAAGCCAGCACCAGTTACGGACGTGATTGCTGCACCTGCAGCTGCAGCAAAGAAGAAGAGCACTTCATCAAGCAGCGATTCCAGTAGTGGATCAAGCAGTAGTGACTCGGGCAGTGAATCCAGCAGTTGAAAGGAAGAAATGTACATATAATTGACTCACTTCAGGAGACTTCCACATTTACTGTATTATAATGTAAGATGGGGGCATACTTGAGGAGTGCCTTAAAGTCAAAAATTGTATATTCATTTTCTAAATTGCTCTCATATTATAATGCTTGGCAAAAAAATTATTGTATGTGTTGCATCAAAATTCTCACTAACAAAATTATTGGTAGCTGGAAGATGGTCCCTGTTGGGAATTATGCCTTTGTTTGAGGGATGCTTGTGGCAATTTTTGTGTGTAGATATGCAGTAGCATCACTGAGAGTCTTTAGCACTGCATGACTCACAGAGGTAATCCCAACTACAGGATCCTGAGATGTTAAGGCACTTGTCCAACCCCGGCAGGGCACAAGTTCTGCCTCTGGCTCTCGACGGAAGGCCATTTTTTTATGTAACAAGCAGTGGACAGTTTAATGGAGGGCAATAGTGTATGAACTACCCAATCACCTTGATGTGTACAGTAAGTATATTATGATGAATGTCACTGCGAAAATTTACCACTGTGTTCCTGGTAACTGTTGCAAAACCTCTATTCACTGTTCCACTTTGCTTGGCTATTAGCCACATGTTTTAAGGGGACATATGCATGGTGTCCTGTTTTCTTGGTGTTTAAAGCAAACAGCACTCTGGCAGGATGCAAAGTAAACGAAAGAGTGCACCATGTTGATTCTGTGTGCTGTCTGAATGCGGTTTGCTCTTGCTTCAGCTGTGTACCAACCAGCCTGCGTATGCACCAACTTGGAGTTTACAAGAGGCTTACAAGTTTACGTTGCGAGTTATGGTGGGTGTTGTCTTGGTTGTGTGCATGTTATTCATCTATTTGTGATTTACATTTTATTTCTCTGTCAATAAAGCATCATGAAGCTATTGTCTATGTGTTGCACACGTTACACATCGAGTTTCGTGGGGTAAACTCTTGAGCTTTTGCGCACTTGATATACAGGGTGTTTCAGCGAACACTTTCAAAAATTCTTAAAGGTTCCCTGTGGCAGATAGCACAATTCTAGTTCAGGAGCTGGTCCACTCGAAGGGGCGGACATTACTTGCACAAAAAATTGAACTGCATAATCAAATAATTAACGAAAATTTTAGCTAATTAACAAAGTTTTTAGCTAATAATCTGATGGCCCATATTGCAATTTACAAATTGTTGCCGTGGAGTTCGCAAGCTCATTAACTAGAATCGGGCTATCTGCCACAGGCAACCTTTCATAAATTTTGAAAGTGTTCGCTGAAACACCCTGTATTCATTGGACAAGTCATCACACTGTGTTGTATGTGTTACAGTTTGCAAAGTGTGAGAACTCTTCTGGAATTGCTGTAAAAACCATTTTTGCTCTGTATTTTCAACATGAATAACTAAAAACTACCAAGGAAACAATTTGTATTTTATAAAAAAATGTTCATGTCTCAATTGTTCTTCCCAAAGTATAGGTCTCTCATTCTGTAGTGTTATTGCTAAGAAAGAAAATATATATTATGTACCCAGATTCTAGGTCACAAGAAATGATTCTTGGATTCTTGCTTGGAACATAGAAAATTGGGGCCGCTTCACATTTCGTTTTATTGTAATAAAAGGACACTAAACAGCAATGTTGTATCAGTTTAGACTGGTTAAGTATTCTTTCAAGACTGTTTTTGTTCATTTGACAGAAAAACCATCATTGCTGGAGGAAATTATTGCGGAACTTTCCTTTATTTAATTTCGCACCAAAACTTCCATACTGGGTACGCCAGTGAGATGTCATGGATTTCTATGTAATTTTATGTATTTGGACCATATCTGCACATATTAAGTTCTAGAAACTTGCTTGGTTGAACCCTTTGTTTGTTTCTAACTCATGTTCTTATTTACCAGTAAATAGTTAATTAAGTAGACCCGAGTGTCATAATTCATGATGTCGTGATGAGCTAGTGCTGGGATGACGTCGCAGCCCACCATTAGTTTTTGGTCTCGTCTGGCTTACCAAGCCTCCTTTCACAGTTGGAGCTGCCGTTTAGCAGTTGCAGAAGCCGATATTACAAAATCAACTTGATATTCCTCTTTAGTGTCCAAAGTTACGTCATATAGAAGAAATGTTGCTTGAAAACTATTTACCCAGCGTTAAAGATGGTTCTACTTGTAGCAAAAAGGCATTTGCACCATCACATTGGTGTTGCTCACACTTGCAGAATGAAGTGTGCAATACCAATGCTCTGCCTTATGTAATATATGACGTTCCTAACTTGAAAAACTAGTCTGAAACATAGCTTCAGGTAGCCGTGTGTATAGTCCCATTTTGTCTCTCCACTGCACCTTGACCGTCTTTTTTTCCCTCCTGCCCATTTTACCCTTCCAGACTCCTTTTATCAATGCCTCGTGGCATAATGTTTGAAGACATTGCCTATAGAAGCGCTCTCCTGTTCGTCAGCTGCACCCAGGTGCACACTGCCAGATTCAAAGGGGGTGACCCTGCCCTCCTCTCTCTTGGAGGCTACCCTGGATCTGCCCCTTTCCAGATACCAGGCAATCTTAAATGTTTCCTTATTGGGCAATATAAAATCAATCAATTTGATGTACAACTTTTTGGCACGTCAAACATTGCCATTGGAACTCTTCCGCAAGCTCTTCTACGCACCGTATCAAATGAAGACTTTTACTTTTGGTCGGATTTGGAATCTTAAAAAATAAAACTTTGACAGCATAAGGTATAACTGAAACCAGGAAATAATTTCCAGATGTAGGTAGGTGTGGCCAATCCAGTTTGTCTTGTTCTCAAAGAAAGCAGGAACTATAACTAATCTCTCTGGAATTCGAAAGAGGTGGGGACAGGGGAAGAATAATACCTGGTGGCAACCCGAGTTTGGTCAGTCTAAAAGCTTCCACAGAAAAAAGGTATTTGGTCACTCTGGTTCGATTAGGAGTACAAATGTAAACTGAAAGAGCAGGCATACACATGCGTGTGAAAAAAAAAGAAAAATTAATTAAAGGGCTACTGGGTATGTTTGTGTGCTGCAGTTTCATGATGAATGGCTACCAGCTTGCCAAACATTCAGTACTTTTGCAATGTTTGTGTGATTAGTATAGCGAATGGATTCAATAGCTCCCTTTGAAACATTTATACCTGTTGGTTGTAATGAGCTTGTGAATGAGATATCACTCTCTATATTTTCTAAATCTATGAGAGACCCGAAGTTTGACTGCAGGATATAAAGTTTAATTTCATTGAAATTGTGACTCAATAGATTAAAGTGCTGGAAGTTCCTTCGCTGTGTCCGTGCAGTGCCCATTTTGTCCAGCATTAACTGGCTGGCTTGTATCGCTGGTGTATTGTTTATGACATAGTGAACATTCTAACATGTAGATAACCTTTGAACTCGTGCAGGTAAAACTGGATTTGATTTCGTTCGTATAAATGCTTGCAGCACTTTTTAACTTTTATGTCATATTGAAGGTGTTTGCAGATCTTGCACCTGGAGTGAACACAGGCTGCTTTGCTTTGTTGATGATGCACTAAGGGTTTACTTTTGCGTGTACTAACATGTCTTTAAAGTTTCTATTGTGGCGATATGTGACCCTTGGTACATCCGGGAACGCTTTTCTAAGGCATAGTATTAACATAGTGCATAGTGTTCTGCTCTGCATATAACTCTGTCAACAAAACATCATTGCAAATTCACATGTATATAGAATCCTGCTGGAGCAGGTGGTCTTGATAATATACGTAAGATTACATTGGACTATAGTTTGCACTGAAACTTGCATATAAATAAAGTCTCCTCAAAGTTAGCCTCGTCATGCTTTGCGCTATTAAGGACAAGGACTCAGTTTGACACCCATCTTTTAAAGATTATTCTCATCTGACCTGCTGTTGAGAATTGTGGGCTTCCATATGCTACTTGGAACCGATCATTTGCCTCCAGAAAAAAGCCTTCGGATTATTGCGTTCTCTAGCATATACAGTGTAGACCGCTTATAACGTAAGTCGCTGGAGTCATGAATATCTGCACTATATGCGGTACTGCACTATAACCAAAACAATGATTTTCAAGCCCTGCACGTATGCAAAACATGTAGACCAAGCAGCCGCGCGTATCCGAGAATCGAAGCGTGCGACTGGAAGTTTTGCGTCCGTTTAAATTTACGAACGTTGAAAGGTTAATGTCCAAGTACCCACGATGTTCGCATGAAACAGACAAAGAAATAATTTTTTAAAATATCAGTTTCGCCCGAAAGGCGAAGCATCAATTGCGATAGCAAATTATAGTAGAGAGCTATAAGGAGTAGGGATAGTATTTTTATCGGCTGCATAAGCTTGACACATTTGCTTACTAACTGAATTAACAAGGGTGGTGTCAACGTGCATAAGCAAACATGAATAGACTTGATGACCGCAGACAACCATTGTCAAAACGTGGCCGCCGCAGCGAGCAAAGGTTCGTGCGGTCTATCGCTTCAACGGAAACTGAGCGGCGTAAGCACAGCGCATATGAAGGTGAGAGCCGTGTGGAGATCGCTTTCAAGATACGGTGCGCATGACAACACCCGCCGACAGCCAACACAGGCGCGAACGCATTTGTAGGCAGAATAGAAGCCGCCCCCCTTCCCTCCCTCCCGTGCTGCCTTCCCGCTTTGCTCCTTTCGCGTGGGAGATTGCATCTCCAGTTCCCCTTGCACCCGGTTGCAAGATACGCATTTGGTGCCGCAGCACAGCGTCGCCCTCCCTCCCATACCCCCACGACCTTTCGCACGATGGAAGTCGCGTTTGCTCTCTGCTGTGCGTTCGCTCTCCGTGAAGGCGCGCTTTCACTCGCACGTAGGGCGCACGGCAACGATTTTATCGCCCTTGGACTCATGCTCCATGTCTCATGCTCCTCCTCCGCATCGCCCTCGTTGATCTCCTCTCCATCGGTGGGCGCACCTCCTTGAGAAGTGTGCTCGCTACCGCCCTTGTCGGCGAGATTTTCCCGCGGAAGCCACAGTATAACCGGTATTTCGTCTCATGCGGCTGCACTGTAAGCGGTATGCAGATACATGAAGTGCTATGGGAAAATTAACGGGAGTCTGAAAAGACCGTACTATATCCGGTCCTACACTATAAGCGGTGACATTATAAGTGGTCTATACTGTATATAATTGGAGCATATCTGATTATCACTCCTTCAAGAACTCTGCCTACTGCCCTTTCTACTTGTATTTGAATTAAATGTGTCAGTTGCTAATCATAGCTTCTTAACTACAGCTACCCACTGCTGATAAGCTTTTTATTATACCAACCTCTAGCTCTAGCAATGCGGGCAACCTAAATTTCAATCTCCCTGCCACTTGTAACATCTACAGTCAACGTTGCAACTTTAACGCACAAAAATATCGCGACTAGGAAGTTCGTAGTTGTAGTGAAGTGCCTCTTGTTTGCTAAGGTATAATTCACACATCGTGCATTTCCTTTTGTGCTATTTCTATTAACTTCCAACCTTTATTATGCCTGTTGAAATTAGCTGCCAATGTATATGATTATGGGCCTCCACTAGCTTAGGCTATTGGCCAAACAGCTTATGTGGTGTGCTGTTCTTTCCTGAAATCAATAAAGAAATCAATCATTCAATGCAGACATGCTCAAGATACACCTTTTTGATGTTATTTTCACTTGAATTAGTCATGGCATGATTAGTATCTCTCTGTGGGCCTCAAGTTTTGCTTTATCCTAGGCTAACACCTTATCGTTGCAGTAAAGATTAATCTTCAGCTTTTTCATTTTTGGTTGGGGAAACGAATTAATAGCTGACATCATTACTAATACATTGCTGCTGAAATTCAGTATTTGCAAAAGCCTGCTTGTTATGTGAACTCAAATGTCCCATCATAGCTCTGGACCATAGTTAATACCAGTATGTCGAAGGTTGCCGTCCGTCCTGTTTTTTTAATTATAAACAGCAAGGCTCCACTATCTACAAGGGCACCGATTTCAATGCCACTGACCTTAACAGGAACATTAATTAAAATAGAAGGTATGACAGTCTCTTCGTTGCTCATCAACTCAAGCCAATCAGCTGACACAGTCTTTTCCAAGCGGTAGCTTTAGTGCAGTTTATTCTTGGTTCACTTTTAATAGAGGTAATGCATTCTGTAAGACATGCAGCAGTTCATCTGTCTTTGGGGCTCCATATTGGACCTGTCTTTGAATGTTTACACAAAGCATTGACGATCAAAGCAAGGACTGCTTCCAGGGAAGCTTCAATTCAACCAAATGTGGTAATTGTCAAGAAAATATAGTTGATCCCACTTATAACGATCACTATTATAACAAATGCTTGGTTTTTACGAAAGAAGATAGCATGACAGTCTCAATTTTCATGCTGCCTATAGCAGTGCATACCAGGTAAACAAGTCGTGGATCCGCGCTCGTTTAGAGCGCATGTGGATGTGCCATTCAATCTCACGTGAAGGCGCCACTCTCCTTGCATGCCTGCTGTTTAGCATGCTCCTTAAAAGGAGGTTGCCGCACATTGCGTCAAAAATGTTTCGCAAGGCTGGATTTTTTGGGCGAAGCAGGGGAGTCCGCTTGGATGTGGACTGAAGTTCCAGACCAATGGCAGCTCGCCTGCAGATTTCGGGCAGTGCATCATTGAAGTGCAGTCGATTGCTGCTGAGGTTGGCTGGGATGACTTCGTCAATGTATGTATGCGATCGATGAAGCCGATGTCACAGAGTCATGCTCTGATGAGGGCATCATCGTGAGGTGCAAGGCTTTTTCAGCTATGAATCGAATGAAGAAAGTGACGAGACTGCAGACCAACACCACCTATAAATGCTTCAACTGCGTTGAGTTGATCGTGTCACTGAAACAGCTTGTCTGTGATGAGCATTTGTTTCTGAAGCACATATGTTGCCTATTTTGTATTAAAATTTTATACCACAAAGCTGAAATATCATTCTACACCAAGGAAACCTTTTAAAACTATTCTCTTTTTATTTCTAACCATGGAGAGTACCTTCCTCCAAAAAGCTGTGACATGTTTTGTAAAGTATTATTTAATATAGCAATTTATAATTGATTTGCTGAAATATTTACAATTGAAGATTACGCCAGTATAAAAATGCTATGTTCGGCTTTGCATTGAGTTTTTCATGCTTAGGTCAAAATTTTGAGGTATCAAACGGTGCTTATCAAAAGTGATATGTAAGGCCCTCTATGGTTAAAGGTTTTTTATATAAACCTGGGCTCTATACTACAAGCACAAAATGTGAAATCATCTCTATTTGTAGAAACAGCACTCTGAAAACACAATAGGGCTTCCTTATAAATTCAGTTGAACCTGGCTCATGCCTAATCTGATGAGAATAGCTAGTATGTAGCTTTTAAGTGAAAATGCATGATGTAGGTTCGGGCGAGTTGGCATTGTACATTTTCACAATGCAGCACAGCATGCGACTGGTCATGAACAAATAAACACACATAATTCTGACTTCCTACTAATATAGTGCACACAATTAAAAACAAAACAACCAATAGTATGCACAAATGCACTGGGAAAAGCAAGAAAAGACGAGTCCAATATATATCTAACATGAGACATGTGAGTCGATGAACTTGATCAAATCCTGGCCACGGCAGCCACATTTCAATGGGAGGCAAAATGCAATAACACCTGTCTACTTAGATTTAGGTGCACGTTAAATAACCCCAGGTGGTCGAAATTTTCCGGAGTTCCCCACTATGGCGTGCCTCGTAATCTAATTGTGGTTCTGGCAGGTAAAACGCCATAATTTTTTTTTGTATCGGCTCTCACTCAAGCATACCCAATGCTACGTGTGCCTCTGCCAAAAAAGGTTTTTTCTCTGCAAGTTTATATAGCAACTGCACACTGATACAGTCATCCTCTATTTGCTTTATTTCATGTGCTTCAATTATTTCATTCTTCAGTTATTTAGTACAGTATAGCCCTGTTGATACATTTCTTAGGGGACCATGGCGTGCATATCTATATATATATATATATATATATATATATATAGAAAATGAGAAGCACGACTCCGTGGTTATCTTCGGTTTATTTACCCAAGAGTTTCGGTCGATTGACCGACCGTTTATGTATATGTATATATATATATATATGTAGTGTTCAAGTGACAGTGGTCTGCTGCGGACCACCGTCAGTTGCACTTCTCTCCTCAAAGAGGCAGGACATGTGTCAAGTGACCTCTTCAACAACACTTTGCAATGTATGAATGCGGTTTACATCGTGGATCTGGGTTCTCAAAGAGGTGCAATGTAATGCTAATGCATTTCTCTCGCACATGCCGCTAAATTGCCACTGAATGTTTTATATATATATATATTCATCACGCTATCAACGAATACTACCTCATGGTCATGCCACCTACATTTTACTATGGGTGACTACAAGGTGTAGAAATGAAAAAAGTATAAAGGAAAACAATGAACAAATTGCACAATATAGAACAAATGGGTTATTATCATGCAGTGTCGACTTTTAAGAACCACCTCATGTGCATTAATAGCTGTACTTTTGTGCTGCTGATAACTAGAGAGAAAAAGATTTGAATGGGTGCTGCAGATGAACACTTAACTCCACATGACGAGAGGAATTTTTCATAAGAAGTTGTACTATTGCGTTCAGTACGTGCTATAATGTGCGTCCTCTTTGCCACATACTAACGTGTTGTTGCTCATACTGAGCGCAAAGTACGTACACTGTCAAAATGCTAATGAATAAACAAAACCCACAGTAGGAAAAAATAAAAGTTGTAGTACTCGGTATTAGTCGAAAACAATAATTGAAACAATGCGCACCTGCCGCGGTAGCTCACTCAGCTAAGGCGTTGTGCTGAGCACGAGATCGCGGGATCGAATCCCGGCCGCGGCGGCCGCATTTCGATGGAGGCGAAATGCAAAAATGCCTGTGTGCTTGCATTGTAGTGCTCGTTAAAGAACCCCAGGTGGTCAAAATTAATCCGGAGCCCTCCACTACGGCGTGTCTCATAATCAGAACTGGTTTTGGCATGTAAAACCCCAGAAAGAAGAAGATGAAACAATGCGCACTCCTGAGTATGTGTGAATGTCTAAGGCATCATTAAAGCAACAAAGACATTGGAGCGGAAAATTAGAGAGCCTTAAATAAGCTCCTGTGTCTTCCCTGCTGCTGCCATTTAAAATTTCGTAGGCAAGTTGACCGCAGTGCACATTTTCCGTCGTGTGTATTAGGGGCCAGCTTTGACCTGCTGTTGAAACTCTATTTGTTGAGATTCTCCGATGTGCCAATAATTGCCCAATCTGACCAAAACTTAGTATAGTCTTCATTTCATACAGTGCTTGGTGTTGCTCATGGAAGAGTTCCGATGGCAATGTTTAACAACATATGTCAAAGCGCTGTCAATCAAATTGATTGATTTCCTATGGCCAGGTAACAGAATACCTATGCTGACATGGTCAATGACTAGTCGTGAGAGTCGGCCTTGGTCCTTGCTTGCCTGGCTGACTAAATCATATGCACTAACCAGTTCCCAATTTTCATAGGCCATCGGATATGTCATGTTCTCCTGGGCCGTCGGCCTACTCATGGCTGAAGTGGCTCAAAATTTTCCGATTTCTCTGCAACGGAACGATGGCGCCATCTGTCACCACGCAGCGTGTTTCGCCCTGTTTTGCCACAGCAGTGACGGATGACGCCAACGTTGCCTTGCAGTTACATCCCGGGAGTTCTGTGTGCTTTATTATGCACGAACGGCGGCGACCGGGCAGCGCGTCAGACGTTAATTGTTGCATGCAATCCGCAACGTGGAGAAGCACACGCGTGCTGCCGCAAGTGCGCGTCGAATAAATAATGTATTGTGCTGCTGACGCGTGTCGGAACAAAACCTACGAAACTTCTGTAACTGTTAGTGAAGCAGACGCGCCCCGGCGTACGTTTTTCCGTGGCACGTTGAACGAAGACCCGCGCCGTGATTACGTGAGTGTGTCTGCTGTTGGCTGACACTCACACACCCAGAACACAACTTTCAAGCTTACACACCACACTCCAAACACGGCCTGTCTCACGGACGGAATGCGCTTCAAGAAAGACCCGGGCCCAAAAATCTTATATCACTTTTCGAAGGCCGAGAGCAGCAGCGAAGCGTCAGGGAAGCGGTTGCTATGGCAACGTAGTCTTGGTACCAACCAGTCCCAGCGCTCCTTCGCGAAAAACATCACGCCAGCATAGAGTTTCTCACTATAACACCATATGGTAATATAGTCAGAAACTCTATGCCACACTTTATCCAACGCTTCTGGGCTGGCCGAGGCCTCTCCTACGCTTTCATTCCTTCGTGGTTTGATATGGTTTCATATAATAATTAGGAAATTCTGTACCATGAAGCGCTGATGAACCACCATGTTTTGAACGTACTTCGCTACCTTAACAGCACATAAAACATTGATACGGATCTGTCGTTGCCAAAGTAGTTTCATGCAGCTTAGGTTTAGCTGTTAAGTGTTTTTCGCTTCCTCTTTGCCACCTAGCATGGAGGAAGGGAGGAACTCCAGAAAAGCGATTTTCCTAGGCTCTCAGCTGCTCCCAGTTTGACCTCCGAGATAGAGAGGCGCGCGCTGCCCGATTTTGGAGGCCATGCTCCCAGGCACCCGTGATGGTATGATGGAGTATTCCTGGAGCTATAGTGTGGAGGAAGGAAAAAAGAACCTTCCACCCATAGAGTTTCTCACTATGCTTCCACCCTTGCCTCTACCGTGAAAAACACATTCCTCCATGCTCTATGCCAACGGTGTCCCGGACTAGGGACCTGACCATATCTTACCGTAACCCAAGGTTTACTTTCTTATTTTCAATAAAAGTTTTTATCATCATCATCCATGCTCTATGATGCCACCTAGCAACGCTGTTAAGCAACTTCCGGCTTACAGTCACATGATATCCTCTTAGACACCATCCATCGGTACGAGGTACGAGCAACAGCAACATTGGTAGATTTCGGCGTTGCTGCTTTGGCATCGCCTTCTCGCGCTAGGACTGAAGCTGTGGAGCCGCGGTCTACAACATGACAGAAGGGCGGCTTCCAGCGATTGTTATTGATAACGGCACGGGGTGAGTATGTTGCCCTCCTCCTTAATGAAATATTCGATTAAACACAGCTCATGATGTTCATGTAGTAGCCTTAACCGTCTTGACCTCAACAGCACGAGAAAGGAGAGTCGTCAGTGGGGCGGCTGTCTCGATTACTGTTGCAAGCGGTGATTTAGATTTCTATTTTTTGTTATTGCTTACAGTATGCGCGTAGGAACGCTGGTAATTTAAAGTCGGTGTATGTGGGATAATTGTCGCATTATAATATTACGCGCAGCAATTCATTTCTGTTGCGAGGGAAGGGTGTGTCAACGCAACACTTCAGTAGTCTTCCACTGTGACGAGTCGCTCTATGCAAATTCTAGCCGGCTTACACTTCACGCATGAAGTGTGTGCTGCTCAAAGGACGAGGACGCTGCTGATGGCTGTAGCACTGTTTCAAATAACTGCTGAAGCGAAACCGGTGGTCACAGGAAGCTGCAAGTGATCTTATCTCGTGTCGCAAGTAGGAGCCCACCTCGAGCAAAAAACTTCGCAGTGTATATAGCTTCCCGCTTTCGGCGTTTCTACATTAAAAAAAAAAAAAAATACTGTAAAGAAATGAAAACCTCCGGAGTACAGCTTTCTAGCTGCGGTTCATTTCCCCATTTTCTTACTCCACTGTTACGGCGGTGTTGAAAAAAGTTACGCGTTTCCTGCATGAGCAATACCTCCGTGCGCGGGTGCGTCATCCTAGACTCTGTTAATAAAATATCTTATTTATTTACACACCTACCTCACAGGCTCTAAGATGCTCCGGAGCATTGACGGGGCTTACAAAATATAAACATAATACTCAACAGGGTCAAACAATATGTATAAATGCGTAAGAGAAGTTATACACTAGTCACCGACGCAAAATTGCGTGGTGAAAGGCGTTCATTAAGCGAAACTGCGACACAATTGTGAACTGCCGTAACTATATATGTATATATATATATATATATATATATATTTTTTTTTTTTCAGTTACACAAAGCTTGGGTTTGCTGGAAATAAAGAGCCTCAATTTATTATACCATCTGGTGAGCTTTTGTAATGGTATTTAATGGTGTTTATGGTATTTATGTGTTTAGTGGTATTTATGCTGGTTTTGATGCATTCCACAGCAATAGCAATACGAGAGAGTGCCAAAATCGGAGACCAAGCTACTAGGAGGTTAGCAAAAGGCATCGATGACTTGGATTTTTTCATTGGTGACGAGGCCTTGGATGCTGCAGGCTATGCAGTGAAGGTGAGATTAAATTTACTGCTCCCTTATTAGGTGAAGGGCAAGCCGGTAGTCTAGCCAAAATGTTTGTCATGCATATTGTTGCATATTATCATGCACAAAATTTAATATGTGCGACCACTTATAATGTATTCACTAGGCACCGAATGAGGGCAGAGAAATTCTAAGCACCAAGAAGGGTAACGTTCATACAAGCCTTTGTGAAATAAACCAAACTGTAGGTGAAAAGTATATATAAGGTCGTAAATTCAGCTGCATCCCACAAGATGGAGGAAGATTCATGAAAGGGAATGTTGTCACCTTCGTGCTACACTTGGGTTGATGACAATTTTTTTCTTTCATGCATTTAAAAGGTGCCAATTGTTCTAGACAGACTTGATTCAAAGGCATGTAAAACATTTGTCACATTGCTTCATAGTACCCAATTCGCCATGGCATTGTGGAAGACTGGGACTTAATGGAGCGCTTCTGGGAGCAATCTATATTCAAGTACCTACGAGCTGAACCTGAGGACCATTACTTTTTATTAGTGAGTATAAAAATTTTATGAAATTTTGTAATATGTATCATTTTCTGAAACTAAAGGACCAGAGCACTGTTTTGCAGAAGATAGGAAATAATGCTCCTTGCCATAGAATCTTAGACTTTTTGCTACTTGGCATTGTGTGTAACAGCATGTGGAACTTAATTCCATTGTTGGTACATACCATGAATTCGTCTGATGACAGTTGCTGAACTGCACCTTTTGCAATTTTTTTTTTAATGCAGTGATTTGCGGCTAAAACAGCAAATGGCCAGCAGTCATATTGTACTGAATAGATATCACTAGAGTGTACTAGATTGGGGGAGTGGGCCCAGCGGACGCCTTGGCAAGCGCCAAGGGTGAAGCAAAAAACATGGAAAATGTGGCGACTCTGCTGTTGCCTTCTTCTGAATCTCCGGCCAATAAACGTTGGCTCCGGCTGTTTCGGCAGCGCTCATTGGTTGAGGTGAGCTCACGGGCTCAGTAGCTGTCGTCTGCTCGACGCACTGTCGTTGCGTCGTTTGCATTCTTTCAGCCGCTCTTTTTCCACTTTATTTACAATAGAACGGTGGAGAATAATCTCAGTGTTGTCTCCGGCGCGACAAGCGCCCGGCCGGCAAGCGGGGCCGCTCATTCGGAAGAAAGTGACGGTGGCGCCACCTGGATTTTCAATAAAAAATGCCAGCGCAGAGCCCTCTTTGGACCCACTCCCCCAATCTAGTACACTCTAATATCACCATGGACATGTTGATTAAAATTTCATTGCAAGATGAAAGTAACCAGACGTGTGAATTAAATATTGAGTGGAAAATAAGTTTCTTTTCCAGTTCAAAAAAATATTGACTTTTGGCAGCAACCACTAGTGTTAACATCAACAGAATTTCTAAAACAGTTCTGAATCCTTCTGCAGTTGTATTTTGTGTCTATTTACTCTGCTTCAGTAACTTAAGCAAGCTCTCTAATGCAATTTATTTGTGTAATAAGTGTTGTTTATTTAGTGCTTTACTGTTGAAATGCTTTGATGTACTTTATTGCTTCTTTGTTTCTGGTAAAGTAAAATGCTTGAAGGTTAAAATCATGCTCGAAACTTGTTTTTTCAGACGGAGCCACCACTAAACACTCCAGAGAATAGGGAGTATACAGCGGAAATAATGTTTGAGTCCTTCAATGTACCTGGGCTCTATATAGCTGTCCAGGTGAGGTTGTTGGCATGTGATTTCTTCAGAATCCTCAAGTCTGAACCATGTCTCGCATAGGTTAAGGCAAAAATGCACTGCTAAAGTTTGCGAACAGTCGCATTGAGCAATGAGAGGGCAAGAGTGCTTCATGTGCTAAAATTCAAAAGTAACCAGGCCTGTTAGGTTCTTTAAAACTTGTCTAATCACAACTGCAAGGCTTTAATTAGATTTGTCATGACATGAGCTCTACTGTTTTAGTACTGTATTTTGTAACTTAATTGGAGCATACAGAATCGTGTTAAATAGTAGTTACTCAGTATCGAAAAGTAAAATGTTGCCATGCACAACACAGCAACTTGGCAACATTTCATCCTTTGGAACTCTTTTTGTATATATAATCTTGTTTCCTGCTTTCTGATAGTTCCCACATTCTTCAGTGATCCTAAAGATGGCCTAACCTGTTTGTCTGGTCAGTTTCATTGCCGCACGGTGGAGTACGTACTGTGTGAGGATGTTTTAGTAGGAACAGGAAGAGATGCTGGGGCAGAAGTTGACTTGTGGGTCTTTAGTACTTGTCTCTTCTGTGCACTGTACATACCTAACAGCTTTCCTAATTTTTTTATGAAGTTTACGAATTTGACCGCGTTATACAATTTTACAAACATTCTGTCAATTTGTTTAAAAAATAAATTCTATTCACGAAAAAGTTTGGCTTGTCAGTCTCCGACCATACCCTTCGAAGTCTTGTGATGATAGAAGCATACCAGAGCAGTAATTGGTTTGGGCAAAACTTATTCACAGAAGTGTAATGTGGCAGAAAAGATCGGCAGCAGCAAAGACACTGAAAAGGTCACTGCAATATGAGAAGTCTGGTGCTTGTGGGTTTGTGCTGGTCGTTGCCAAGTTGCTGCTGCTTGTGTGCTGCTTATAAGGGTAAATAATTGTTAATGAAGTGTGTGTGTATCCAACAAGACCTGTGGGTTCAGGGCAAACATCCCTTCCCTCCCAATAAAAAAAAGTTTGATATTCCCCCCTCCTTCCTTCTGGTGAGGGCTTAAACTCTCCCTTCAGTGGAGGGGAGGGCTCATAGGGCCCCCCCTCCACTTCAATTTTATATATATACATATATAATCTTCAATTTCATGTTCACTTTTTGTTAACTTTATTGGCGCTGAAAAAGCCAACTTTCCAAAATTAAAAAAATTTATGGGTGCTCTGCCGATAATTATATTATTTTGAGTATTTCGGGCATTTCTTGCCGAGCCCCTCCTGAAAAAAAAATGGAGGGGGTGCCCCATCCCCCACCCCCGGGCCCCCTTTGACTTTGAAGCACTGCTTCTGGTATTATACCTGTGCTATTTTTGCGAAATTTAATGTTCGCAGGTTGGCAGCTGTGACTGTACAGATTGCATTTTGTATATTTTTTTTACTTGCATTGGGTTGCAGGCTGTCCTGGCTTTAGCTGCTTCCTGGACATCTCGTCAACTGGGAGAACGCACCCTGACTGGCCTTGTGATTGATTCTGGTGATGGTGTCACTCACTGTATTCCTGTGGTGAGCTGCACAATTGGTGTCACTTGTAGAATGTATAGCTGACACTCAAAGCTTGTCTGTATTACAGTGTGTCCGTAAATTCATGGTGCACTTTTGACGGGTCACAGGAAAGCAACAAAGCAAGATAGAAATGTGAAATGTGAGAGCAAGGAAAGCTCTCAGAAGTTTCCGTAGTATGATGTGCAAGGGTGTGCGCACACAGGTGATGATGCAGTAGCACGAACTGTGCCAAACAGGTTCTGTCAAGCCATTACCACCTTGATCCCCGGATCTGACACCATTATACTTAGGGGGTATGTGAAGCAACATGTGTAGAGTGAACGTATCAATGATATTAATCATTTAAAACAGAGAATCACGGACGTTATTCACTCTGTTACACCAGACAAGTGTGTGTGGGAAGAACTTGAATATTGTTTAGATTTGTGTAGGGCAACAAAGTCGGGCCACATCGAATTGCACTGAGCAGGTATGACAGTTAGAGAGTTTTCCTGTTATTTGGTGAAGATTTCACATTTCTATCTTGTTTCGTTGATTTCCTGTGACCGTTCAAAACTGCATCATGACTTTAGAGATTCACAGACACACTGTATTTTATTGTTATTTTGGTTTCCGATGCATATTTTATGCTAGATAGGTAAGCTTTATCGTGAACATGTGTAAGAAATTTCAGGAAAAAAAAAACTGCATTGTTTCATTAACCTGTGGGTAAGGTTGAAATATGATATTCTGCTAAATATGATAGGAGGGTGTAAATATGATATTGTAATAGATAATAAAAAAAATTTTAAAAAATACATAGAAAGAACAGACTTATGGTCACTGACCAAGTCAAATGTTAATTGACGTGTTGGAACCCAAATGGGTTCCTTGTTCGCAATGCAGTAGACTCAAGATTGTCGTCAGTATAAGTACAGAGCATGTGACATAATGGTCGGGAATAAACTTGTGACATGGTAACATCTGTCCGGTTCATGGTATCAGGTTTCGACTGTATCAGTTATGATTTATCACTAGGGGTGTGCGAATATTTGAAAATTTTAATATGAATTTAATAGCCTGTGCTTGATTTGTATTGTGTTCAATTCGAGAATTCAAACTATTCGAAGTTGTCAAATATGTTTCCTTTGAATATATAACGGATGGAAACACTTGCTGCAGTCTCGAGGGAGACAAAAAGATGGATGTGAAGACTGTTCTAAATGATTCTGCTGCAGGATAGCAGCGGTTGTTGCGCAGGGTCACCAGTTGATGAGTGAACGCATGGGGCAGATAAGTTCTGCGCAATAATTTCCAGTCGTTCAACAAGAATGGCCATCTTTTAGTCGGTCTATATACGAATTTGCTCCGTTTTATTATTTGGCTAGTCTCTCTATGTTTATACAGCCGTATAACACTTTTTTTATGCAGTACATGGGTTTTAAAGCTTTCTTTAATTTTGAACCGAATTTGATAAAAGTTGGCATGCTTGTATATTTTCTGTAGGTTCAATATTTCGTGAGGTAATTTTAATAATTTTAATCTTGTGGGCAGTCCTTTACGTTCTCAAGGCTGTTACGATGCTTGTTTGAAGACATGTGCTGCACTCGGGTCATGCTTGGCAAAGACGTGCAATGCAGCTTCGCTTGTTCGGGGCATGTATAGGATACGTGCCAGTATAATAACTTAGTTGTCAGTTGGCAATTGAGAACACAATTTTATGTCCAATTGCAGAAAGTTTCTCGCACATTGTTTGTAGCTGTTATAGAACAGCACGCTTGCATTAAGAAATTGGTTTATTGTCTCTCAAAACTAGCGTAGATGCTGCTAAGATTTCATTTATTTGGATAAGTATAACTTAGTTTCTGTAGTATTTCTTTTTAAATGTTATTTTAATATGTTATGCATAGGAATCAGCATTCTTAGCTTTTATTTTCCCAAAATTTAGCATACTTATTTCGGTGAATATATTTTTTCAGATGAATTCCTACGACTTTTCGTAGATAATTTTTCACGTTGAGCCTACCATTTTTTTTCCATTAATATTCAGTTCACTAATTGTGATGAAGCTGAAACATGCTATATGAATGCAGATCTTGCAATTCAGCACTGTAGTTGCATCTAAAGCCACAACCACATGCCCACAATTTTCAAGCGACGGCGACAGGTTTTGTCGTGTCACCGGTGTCTGGCCAGCCAGAAAATTTCACTTGTCACCCGGAAGTCTGTGCGGCGACTTCCTCCGGGGACAGCATGATTGTGCAACAACATGGCAGCAACCAGTCCACTCATTTCGATCTGAATTCGCTCTTGCAACTTGCTCTGTGCTGGGACGGCAAAAAATAAATACTCTATTCGAATATAAGGCGACGTCTTTTTTTCCAGTATCTTTATCCTCGAAATCGCCGCCGCCATATCCGCGAATTTTGCTTTTAGGTGTGGCTGTACGGCAGCGCACGCCGCGATGCCGTGAAGCCACACTATAAGGCGATATTTTTTTTTCTTGGGTCCTCCAACTGGCACCCTCGCCTTATAATCGTGACCGCCTTATAATAGACTAAATACAGTTGTAAAATGAGCCATTGCATTGTCTCAAGCTGAGGACAAAGTGTTGGCGTTGTATTGTTATTGATTTTTTTTTTTTTTGACACTGTTAGGTCTGGGATGCCACCGAGCCGCGAATGTGTCTTGAGTTTTGCTCACCAGATGGTGCCATGACATTTCACACTGGCGGCATGGAACAAATTTCTACTGGTGATGGCAGCATATTAAAGCTAGCTTTAATACAGCTTGTTTAAAATATTGGCCTCGATTCCATTTGCAATATCTTTACGGGCACACGAGTGTACTTATTTAGACTAAAATTTAAATTTGTCGCTACTTTTTTTCGCTGTCGCGTCCATGTGGTTGCTTCACGCTGCAATGCTACAGACAGACCCTGACGCATCGCTTGAATATTGTGTGCATGTGGTTGCCGCTTAACACACAGAAAAGGAAAAGTTTTTCGACAAGCACTCCAGCAAGGGTACAGTGCCATACAGCAGTGTGACTATGCAGGACTTAAGAATGAATGCATTTGATATTCAAGCACAAATATAGTGAGATGTTATCTTTTAACCTTATACAGATACACAGCTCCAATGAATAATGCAGACAATCACTAGGTAAATATGACCCAGTGTTAGCAGTAGTGACTTGCCAGTTCATCTCCCACAGTACAAAGATTGCAAGGACCTGGGCTCCACTGAACACTGTCATACTGCTACTGCCCCCCCCCCCCCCCACACACACACACACACTTTTGTTTCTTTTTGTTTGTGTCAGAGGCAGGTAAAACATAAGGGTTGCTTGGGCAGCAAGCTGATGCATTACCTTGACTTAGCCAGAAAACGTCAGCGCACATGTAGACAGGCATGCAGCTTTGTGGTTGATCAGTCTTTTCAGTCTTTTGATTGATCAGTCTTTTGTGGTTGATCAGTCGTGGTAAATTTGCTTTCAGTGACCCTTTTCGGTTAAAACTGAATTTTGAAAAAAATTCAATGTACTGTCGCACTCAATATAAGTTGCAACACGAGCATACAGCCGTCAGTTCTTTCGGTAATAAAAATGACATGTACCATTTTTCTTGTAAACAGGGTGCTACAAGTAATCGGAACGGTGTTGAAGATGCGTTACCTTGACTTTGCGAGGCTTTTTACGTCAGTGCACATGTAGCCAGGCATGCAGCTTTGTGGTGATCACCTGTCTTTTAAATTCGGTTAAAACTGAACTTTGGAAAAAAATCAATCTGTCATGCTCAATATGTGTTGCAACATGGGCATAGAGCCGTCAGTTCTTTCAATGATATAAATGACAAGTTCTATTGTTCTTGTAAACCAGCAGGGGGCTACAAGTAATCGGAACGGTGTTCAGTAATTATTTTCTGTAGGCGCTGCCATGCTGCTATACAGCACAGTATGGCAGCAGGGCAGTGTCTCCACAGAAAAAAAAAAACGGATTCTCTTGTTGCAACTCATATTGAGTGCAGTAGTGCCTCAGTCTTTTTTTTTTTTTTTTTTCGGTTGAAACCGAAAATGCTGAACCTTAGAGATACAGCACTTACAATGGATGAAAGACGAGAGCACGGGACAAGTACTTGTCCTGTGTTCTTGGCAGCCTCCATGCCTTGTAGTAGCATATAAATGTTTATGGCCAGTTTTCTGCACCTAAATTTACGTACTATGTAAATACTATGTGCTGTTGCAGTTTACGGCATGTACCACATCTGCCACCATGGCTGTGAGTGGCACTGGCCAACACTGACAGTGATAGGTTTACTACACGTACACAATTACCCAGAAAGTGGGTGGGGGGAACAGTTGCCATGTGTCATGTGGCAGTGGAAAGTACTCTTACCTTTTCATTTCCTTTTTCTTTACGATTTCTACATTTTAACTTAAAAAGCAGTTCACTTCCCCTATGCTTTCGTTGGCTTCATTGTCTGTTGACTTTTTTTAGTTCTTTCTTTTTATTGCCGCACCTCGCCCTTGCACCAGAAAAACCTATATATCATCATACTTCTTACTTACTGTATGGCTTACCAGTGACGCCAATTCAACATAGCCACATTACTACAGGCACACACTTCAATGCTTTTATCGAGATATCTAGGTATTTATTAGGTGAAAATAAAGATGATACTGGATTGAGCATGTCACACCTGTTGTCTGGAAGCTACTCTTACATAGTGAACAGATATAAATGGCTTTCTTGGACAGTTGTAGCAGAACATACTGCTTTTGCTTTAACCATGCTTGGGTGGCTACAGGCATTGACGCAAGCTGCTACATTTAATTTGGCATGCTTATCTATTCATTGTTTCCCGTGCATGTAGCGCTTACAGTCAAACCCACCTTTAACAATATTGAGTGCTAAGAAATTTCCATTGTTATACGGATAATATTTATAACCGGGCTGCATGAAAAAAACAGTGGGGAGAAATATCAAAACAACTTAATCAGACTAAAGAAGTACAGTCAAATCACTATAACATTACCTGTTATACTTGGATCTAACAGTGAGCAGCTGCAGCACCGTGAACTTTTGTGTGTTCTATGGCGCTTGCTATAATAAGACGCCTGCTATAATGTTCCCATGTCGCATTATTGTTTATAACATTTAAGTCTGGCTACTGGGTGTCTGCACCAAAAGAAAAAGGAATGTAAAATTCTGGAAAAGGAAGAAACTTTAGCCACTGCATCACCAGCCTCGCACCTCTTTCTACAGTCTCCCTTTAATCCCTCCAAAACACGAGTTGACAGCACCAACGGCTGCCCTGGCCATTGGCCGTCAGTGCTGTCTGTATTCCCATGTCGCTCCTCATGAGCACCAAAAATGGAAAGTATTAATGTAAAAACACCTGCATTTGGCACATCAGTTAGCCATAGCCTGTGCCATTCTTGGTGAACTTAGTTTACTTATAGCACATAATTGCTCACTGGCGTGCCACACTTTTATGCCATTATTAACTGAACACAAGAATTTTTCAACTGTGTTGAATTTTTTTTAAAGATATTGCTTTTGCACTACTGAAAAGACTTGCACACTTTGTGTAATGCGATATGAACACCAGATGTGACCCACCAGTGAACTGTGACACAAGTGGGTTAAAGTGTGTGGTGGCACTCAGGCACACATATACACACTATACAAAGTCAGCATACAATGAAGCCACGGAAAGGGAAATTTACTCTTTTTTTAAAATGATAGATTAGGGCTAAATTTACAATAAACCTCATAATATTAACGAAAAGGAGAAATGAAAGTGGAAGAAAAGACAACTTACTGCCAGTGGGAGAAAGCACTATCTCAGTTTGATGTGTGCAGTGCTCTACCAATTGAGCTATGGCTGTCTGTCCATTTTCTTGGCTCTTTGCGTATGTATTTTGATGATATATCCCTGGGAGTCTCGAACGAGCGCCACTCATGGCTGTGGCAACATTTGTGGAACACCCATGAAATTGCCGGCATAACATAATACATGATCTTTAAGAGTGCGCTATTGGCCGATAAATCCTGGTATGCCACCTGTGTTAAAACCTTCTATGCATTAAGGCTGCCATAGTTGAGACCCTTGCTCTGCATTGAGCAAGATAAATAAGGAGAATTGAAGTGCTTGATTTTTAGTAACAGCCATAGGCAGCCAACAGATTTCAAGAAACTGCAATGTAACAACTTTTTTTTGCAGTGGCAGCTGTTATGTTATGACTCACTGCACTAGTTGTTTTGATGTCTGCCGTTGTTTATCACTGGAATCCTGGAATACATCGCCAGAATTTTATGAAGGAACAAAGTTGTAGTGCTCCACCAGAATTAGACCTCTGGAACCACAGGTTGAGAGTCGGTTAGGTTAGATTCTGCCTCTCGGCCACTCCACCAATGCTGCAGCAACGAGTATTGTGCCTGGCTTCATGAGTGCTCACTGAAGGGACACTAAAGAGCAAAATAATTTGAGCTGTGTTAGTAAATTACCATTTTACAATACCAAAAATGCCACTCTTACCGGGGGAAGAGGCTTGGTGACTCAGAAAAGATGCAAAAACAAAAGGTAGGTGGCAACACTGCCTTGAAGCTCCCGTACCAGTTCGCTCTGGCATCAAGATTTTGATGGCATCTGCTTGGGCTTCGTTAATTTTTTATTGGTAATGATGGACTTAATTGTGCTCTAATGCAGCCAAAGACTGAACTTTGCAAGTTTCCAGAACTGTTAATTTCATATTCGAGCCATGATGGCTCGAATATGAAATTTGAAATCTGTGATGTCACACTGACATCCAGCACTTGCGAAATTTTAAAAATGAAACTTTGACCTTCATTTTCTTACCTAATGATCAACCTATTACTGTGAAATTAGTGAGAATAGTTTTGAATGAATACATTATTAGATGTAATGTCTCTTCAGTGTCCCTCTAAAACAAATGGCTGACACCACGCTCTGCTGCTTATCTATAAGCCAGTGCTCGGTTGAAAGAATATGAATGATGCCAATGGTAAGAATCGAAAGACTGGATAGGAAAGAGGAATAACAAAAAATCATCTTTCCGTTTCTCCACCACTGGGGATTACCACCTACACAAAGCCGACTTAGACTAAATGCATTGCCGGCTAAGGTTTTCTTCTTGAAAGAAGATAGCTAGCATGCACCTGTGAATGTTTGCTCCAAACGATACCAAATGAAACAGTGCAAGCCTTACTGTGCACAATATTGCCCAGCTATCATGTCACTGCTTCGCATAGTGAGCCATACTGCAAGTTTTAAAATTTTCTGATATTAGTTATTTTATAAACCATGTATTTTTTCTGTAATTCAGCCAACTGTTTTTGTTCCACAGTTCAAATTTAATCATGTTCATATGCGTTGCAAGCATGCACCTGGAGCTCTTGTGACAAAGACAACGGGAAGCATTGCCCAACAAAAAGTTCATAATTTCTGTGTGTGCATTCATGTGCAAAGTTGCTGCAAGCAATGATAAACACCAACTGTCGAGCGGAGGGTGGAACACATTGCTGAACCATCGGCTCTGCTAGTACAGAAGCCGCGATGGGCGCATTCCATTTAACATACAGTTGTGCTTCTGAACTCATCAATGGATAGTCAGGACAGAACACCATGAGGAAGTGTGGTTACAAGAGCCTCAGTGACAACAAAAAGGATGTGCATTGTCTTAGTACAGTCGAAGCTCAATAATTCAAAGTCGAAGGGCCCTGAAAATTTGTTCGAGTTAAAAGAAGTTCGAATTAAAAGGACTTATTTTTGAAGTATTCGTGTACCATAGCACAATGCACGAACGGTGCGAGTCATGAAATATTGTGGCACGCAAGCACACGAAACTGCCGGCGCTGGCCAATGCTCGCTTCCCGATAACGGCAGAAAACAAAACTTCAGGGAGCGGGCTAAGCTGGCACTGGGCCAGCAGGGGCGGCAGGTGCGCACGGAGACGAGGCAGTTACGAGGGAATTGATCGGGAGGGCAAAGGGAGCCACTGAAGCGGCGAAGTTGCGGAGGCCAAATCCGCTTCCCGCACATTCGACGGTCTCCGCGTGTGCGCTGCTCTGCCGTGCCGGCGCCGCCGGCCCGGTACCAGCTTAGCCCGCTCCCTGAAGTTTAGTTTTCTGCCGTTATTGGGAAGCAACCATTGAACGCCAGCGCGGGCAGTTTCGTTGGCCGGTCTGTGCCTCTGCCGCTGCTTCCCTCTGCACCGCAGCATGCAAGGTGAAAGGGTGATATTCCTGCCGCGGCCCCTTTTTTTTTAATTATTATTTCTTGGCGCGCGGCATTGAGGAGTCTCTCTTGAGCTTTTGCTCTATGGCAGGGATGGAGCAGTGCTGATCGGAAGCGCCACCGCATGATTTGGCGCACTGCTGAGAGCATTGTTGGAGCATGGTATGTTCGAATTAACCGCCGCAAATGCTTGCGCGTTTGAATTACCGAGCGTTTTCCCCCATTGGAATACACATAACTTCGTCAGTTCGAATTAAGCGTGTTCGAATTAACGAGATTCGACTGTATTGTCATTGTTATTGCGAATGCTATGCTGATATCACTGCGGCACTGTTGACAATGGCTGCCTAGTGTTGGTAGGCTATGGTGATACATGTGTATGCATGGCACTGTCTGACAGCAATTGCTTACATTAGTAGTCAGTCTGTGCTGAAGCTTCTCTCTTGATATTATCTTAATCACACATTCCACTGCCTTTGATCCCATAATTATTGTTTGAGCTTCTTGCAGTATTTTGTTCATTAATGCTTACTGTGAAGATGCTTTCTGCAAAGACTTGTAAGAACCTGCGAGGTCATTTTTAATACAATTGAACCTCGTTATAAAAAAGTCCCATCTGATGGGTACCCGCCGTGGTGGCTTAGCGGCTATGGTGTTGCGCTGCTAAGCACAAGGTCGCTGGATCAAATCCCGGCCGCGGTGCCCACATTTTGATGAGGGTGAAATGCAAAAACGCCTTTGTCCTGTGCATTGGTGGTACGTTAAAGATCCCAGGTGGTCAAAATTAATCCCGAGTTCCCCACTGCAGCATGCCTCGTAATCAAATCTTGGTTTTGGCACATGAAACCCCAGAAACCAGTTCAATTCATCTGATGTGCAAATGCCCTCATTATATCCAATATTCGTTATAAGCATATATTCCTTACATGTTTATATTGGCAAGAAGCCTTTTAGGTTTACGTTGTTATATATCCGTGTTTGTTAAATTGAAGTTCGACTGTGTACAAATTTTAACCTAATGAAATTTAATTCATCTCTCACGTGAAGTACGGCTTTGTTATACCAAGGTTTGATTGTTATGTATAAATGTGCATATAAAAAGCTTTGCTCTACTTGTTTCAGGCTGAGGGCTATGTGATTGGCAGCTGCATCAAGCATATTCCCATTGCTGGACGCAATGTGACCTACTTTATTCAGAACCTTCTGCGTGAGCGGGAGGTGGGCATACCCCCAGAGCAGTCTTTGGAGACTGCAAAGGCCATCAAGGTAAGACCATATTCTGTGCTATGCTTGCCACACCATTGTTGTTGTTGCTCATTTATACCTGTACCTTTCCAGGAGAAGCTGTGTTACATTTGTCCAGACATTGCCAAGGAATTTTCCAGATATGACCAGGAGCCGAGCAAGTGGATCAAGAAATATGAAGGCATGAATGCAATCACTAAGCAGAAGTTTTGTGTTGATGTAGGTTATGAGCGATTTCTGGGACCTGAAATCTTCTTTCATCCTGAGGTAACTATGCTATGGGCATTTCTGTTTATAAACACTTTTGTAGCCAGCCATGGCACCTTGTGATGTCTTTATTTAGGCTCATTTTCTTGTAGTATAATCTATCCTAAACTACTTTATGTGGACCCTAGCTTGGAATGGCTTGTATCGAATAAAGCTGGAATTTAACCTTAAGCAAGTTTTATGTTCCCCCTGTGTGTGTGTGTGTTTTCCCCGCTGTACACAAATAAAGCTACCATAAACTTCTTAAGGCCGTCGCATGTAGCAGTAACATCTGTTTTCAAAGTAGATGTACTTTTTTTTTTTTCTCGTGTTGAGCCACCAGAAAATTTGCGTCTAAGAAAAGTGCGACTCTTGCATAAGAATACTATGCAGTATTCATAGGAGAGTTCTTAATTTAATGCAAGGTGCTTGCTCAAGCTGGTAATTACTAAAAAAAAATTACTTGCAAATACAGTATGATTTGGAACTTTCTTGTGTCCGTATGCGTTGAGTGAGTCTTCAATAATCGACGGTTGGTGTTCTGAAAGAAAAAAAAGTCAGTGGGTTAAGGGTAGCAGCTATGTGGGTATTGCATGCATGATGGGTTGCTATCATGCAACTCTTGTGCACGCACACAGTAAAATAATGGTTGTGAATGCAGGTTTAATATAATAGCAGCTTTATTACATTTGAGCTTTCAGTTTTTGCTGCTGTTTGTTTATCAATGTTCTTTTTTTTTTTTTTTCAGTTCTCAAATCCTGACTTTACTACTCCTATTTCGGAGATTGTTGACACGTGTGTGCAAAGTTGTCCCATTGATGTGCGACGCCCACTTTACAAGGTAACCATTTGTACAAATATGTACTGGGGCCACTATCAGGCCACTTCTCGGCCTGATAGGGTGCATGTAGATGACTGCCTCATGCAATGGCCTCGAACGTGGATTCAATGCTTTGCATTTACATGCAGTTTTAACTTGTGCTTCTCGTGCTGTCAATTCCTTAGTACTTTTGCATTGCCTGCAAAGCGGATGCTGTGGTATTTGAACATGAAATGAGAAAACATTGTTGATTTAGTAACCTTATTCACCAAATATTGTCTTTCCCATCTGTGAACATCTATGTTCCATCGTAATTTTAATCTTAGTATTTCTTGCTTAATAGCTTTTCTATGTTTACCACAATCTGCTCCTTTGCTCTGGCTGCAAACTTGAGATTTTTGGCTCTGTTGCACATGTTGATTGTTTGAAGAAAGTTGTATGATCAGCTTTTTTGAGATATTTATTTCTTTATTCCAGAACATTGTTCTGTCTGGTGGCTCCACAATGTTTAAAGACTTTGGCCGCCGACTACAGCGAGACTTGAAGCGTGTGGTTGATGCACGGCTTAAGTTCAGTGAAAAGCTAAGTGGAGGACGCATCACGGCAAGTTTGCTTTGTTTGTTTGTGTGTATGTGTCTTTGTGTGTGCATGTCTTGTACTGAATATTCTTACCTGTCGTTTACAGCCAAAGCCAATGGAAGTGCAAGTAATTTCCCATCACATGCAGAGATATGCTGTCTGGTTTGGTGGCAGCATGTTGGCATCTACGGTGAGTCCTCTCGGTAATTGGTTCTTTCAATATGTAAAGTTATGGGCCTGTTTGTTCTGTTGGATGTTAAATTTAGCATGCAGCGACATATTTTAGTTTCATAGAAGAGCAGCAAATTATTTCAGTCATCTGAAGCTTGATGATTTTGGCTGGAGATAGTTACACTAAAACAGTGTGCTGCACTTTTTAGTATTTTTCGACTTGTATTTCAAACATCTTACATCGAGCTTGCATCATTGGTTCACAAGGAATGCATCCTGTTTGAGTTGAAAGTGGTAATTCACTTTCTTCTGCTTGTAAATCGATAAGCACTATATCCACATGTGGACATGGTGTGTACTGTGTTTGTGGCCTGCTGCGGATGGAGCAAGTATGAGGGTTTGTAGTGGTACTTTTACTGCTGGAACTAACCTGCTTTGATAAGGTCGTGGTGTAGCTGTAATGATGTGGCTGTAAAAGCCTCTATTGCCCTAAGACCAGCGGTGTCACTCTAGTGACACCGCTAGTGAATCTTGTTTTTCATTCGCTACACTTTGCAACATAATTGGCTGTATTTCTATTCATTGCTCTTGTTCTCAAAAGGGAGCACATGAAATGACTTTGTCAACTGCCTGTGGTTTTTTTATGTACTATCCATAAAGGGGAATGTGTTCAGGACAACTGCTTTGCTTTTATTCTTTCATCTTCAGAGTTGCCATAACCAAGAAACCAAACCATGATCGCTTGCCTAAATTGCATAGCATTGTAGTGATTGAGTTGAAATAAAATCATGGTCAGGGAATGAAAATGCAGTTTCACAAAATGTTGCAGTAATTGTGAGCTTATAAGGCAAATTTTCAAGCATAATCTTGCGCCATTGCGAAGTTCATAAATATAAGTTACTGTAGGCACATACGTGCAGAACTGTATTACATTGGACAGTCTTCCTGTAGTAGCATAACACATAGTACCATTGCCTGTCAGTGCAAGTATGAATGCACTATAATGGATTTTGACTTGAAGTAAAAACTTTCCATGACTGGTGGACTTATGAACCAGATCAACTCCACACTGTCATTGAAAGAACAAACATTTTCTATTAGCGATAAGCAAGCCCAGGCCTAACGACTTGTGTCGGTGCTCTCTTTATCCTTTTCTGCACAATATTGAGAAGATCATGTCTGAAACTGATAGAAAAAAGCATGGGCTTTACCTCTCGAAACAAGCTATCATTTTTAATTTGGCACAAAAGTTCATGCAAGAACTCCATGGTTCAACACACTGTGATGGAAAATCATCACAGATTGATGTACCATGCATGACCTCTCATAAATATGTGCACCTTTGTTACTGCCATGTGCATTGCTGCTTTTCATCTGAAGTTATGTCTTCGCTTTCATTAACACTTTTGCACCAATAATTTTTTGTATGTGTTTGAACTGCAGTGTTCTTGCTGAAAAGTGGGGCTTGGGGCTTTGCTCCGCATAGGTTCACAGGCCTTCCGCACCCAGTTTAGCGCCAATCAATGCCTTCCTGGCACTTGAGCTTGCACATTTTACTACATACTTCTCCTTTACTCTTCTAACTCCCTCACGGATAGTTTTTTTCCACTTTTGGATATCATCTAGTTACTTCCATGAAGATACTTTTTTTTTTTTAGGTTAACTTTTTCCAAGCTCGAAGAGATCTGAAAAAAATGTGTGACCAGGCGCTTGCATGCAGCGACATTACTGCTCTCAAACATGCTGTGTATGAATGGTCGTTGATGCATGCAAAATTGTGTAGGAAGAGGCTGTAAATGATGGTAGTAGATTGAAGTGAATGTTCTTGCCCGCACCAGATGAGAGAGAAAGCTTTCAGAGGCAGTCGGGGGCAGTTTTATGGGTCTGTCTGAAGGCTGGGCTACGTGAATAAAAAAATCAGTGCCAAAGTGGCGAACTTCATCAGGCAGCAAACGCCCGACACCGATCTGGCTCGGACAAAAAAATTTGCGAACGCATGACGCACGCTCGCCAGGAGCGATCTTCCTCTGACTTGCGGCGGCCGGTTGTAAGCCTCCGCCGGTTTTCCTTTTTGTGTGCAACTTCTCTCTCTTTTTTTTTTTTTTACAACTTGCTTGGCAGTTAAAACAAATCACAGAATGAAAACCCTTTTTATTATTATTTTTCAATTTTTTGCAAAAACACGTTCCAGTCTGGCAACGACAGTGACGCAGCAGGTGCGCGGCGCTCTCCTTGTCTTTTTTTTTATCCATGTAGCCCAAGCCAGCGAACAATCAGCGTCGTGCCGTTGTGTCGATTTCTGCCACTCAAAGTTCGTCGCTAAAGTTTTCTCCATGTAGCTCAGGCTTAGGGGTGTGCACAGAAGGAATCTTTAATTTTGTTTGTTTTTCTATTCTTTTGTAAAATGAGCATGAATATTATATATTTATACTGTATGCATGTTTACCACATGTTTAACGTATTACTGAATTTTTAATTGATATAAAATGTCCATGGTATAAAAACTTGCATCTTCGGCCTACTTCCCTTGGTGACCTTGAAGCCAAAATGTCATCCAAGAAGGTGCTAGAAGAAAGTGCTAGTTTTTCTCTTAATACTAGTCGCATTGTGCGTTCATTGTAACATATTTTCCAGGAGCAGATGCATGATATAATAAAGTACTTGAAGCTACTTATTATACAGCAAGGGGGGGGGGGGGGGGGGGCTTTACGATGAACGCAGATGAATTATGCTCATGGCTGAGCAAAACTCGAAATGCATAAGTGATTGAAAAGAACAGTTCATCGTTAAAATTGCACCACACATAGTTAAGAGAAAAATTAAGTGCAGAACAAAGATTGTGTAGTTGAACTACTTCTATAGGAATAATTAGCTTCCTAACAAGCAAACATATTCCTTTGCTTTAACCCGTAAATAAGTTCATTTTCAAATTCTTCTTTCAAATTCAAACTTTCGTTGTGTATTTTTTATTCCAGCCGGAGTTCTACGAGGTGTGCCACACAAAAAAGGCCTATGAAGAGTGTGGACCGAGCATCTGCCGTCACAACCCAGTGTTTGGTGCCATGACATAGGGCTAGGGCTGAATTGTGGAAGACTTCTTTTCTCTCCTTTCTTTCATTTTTGACATGTGGCTTTGCATCGTTGGACAATTTGTCATTTTTGACAGAATGCCAACCTTTTTATGACCTTTTTTTTGGTTTTATATCCCCTTTTGTTGACCTAAAATCATACTGTATTTTCTTTCAACCATCTTTAGTGGTTGAGCAGTAGTTGAACAGTTAATGCTGCAGTGAAGGCTGCATTTTTTTTTTTTTTGACCTATTTACAGTAAGTTTATTTGTAGCCTATTTATGATGTGTTTTGACGATTATATGAAATACAGTAAGTACATTTTTGTAACATAAATGTGCATGCCTGCGGCAGTTGGTCTTTACAGTGCATGGAAGCTTTTATGACATGCATGTGGCACTTGTTAAATTCTACTTTTTTTTTTTTCCTGCTGCAGGATAAGTGCTGGTTAACTGGACTTCATACATTTATGCAACAAATTTTTTTTTTCCTCTGTTCGTACCATTTTTTTAAAATCGATGTAAAGAAATTGTACATTTTATTTTTTCAAGGTATCACATTAAAGTTGTTGAATATGGCACATGGTGTGGTTTGTGTGAATTAAGTAAAAGGCATAATTTCGAAGCAGCATGCTAATTTGCTTTGCTCCAACAGTAAGAATACTATGCAAACAAATATATACCAGGTGCTTCATGTAACCAGAACCTGGCAAATGATGGGCCACGTGGTCAAGCAAATATACTGGGTGCTTCACGTAACCAGAACCTGGCAAATAGGCCAGCACCGAAAAGCTAAATGGAGCACTTGTCTACTTGTTTTGTGTTGGCAATGTGCAAGTGTAATCCGTTAAAAGCACACTGTAAACACAATATTGAAGTGTGCTGCAATCAAGGTGCACAAATGCATAGAGATGTCGATTTTATACTACAAAATACACAGAAGCTAACTTTATGGATAGGATATTGGGTGTTCTTAAATATGCACTACTACCTTTAAAAACTGTGCTCTATACTGAACGTGAAAAATGTGAATAATTTATCTCTCCAATTATTTAGCCAACTAAGTGTACAACTAAAAATTCCGAGTTGATGCCATTATTCACATCTGTCCGCAATCTTAAATTTTGGTTCTGTTACAGGAAATGCCCTGTATAAGGAAAGCAAAGTATGATAATCCAAAAGTATGTTTTGCCGGGGCTAATTGGTTCATACTGCTCAGTAGCCCATAAAATTATGGTTGCTTAACACAAACAATGAAGGAGGGAAGGGGCTCTGTCTTGGTGCTCCCCTTGACTCCTTCAATGTGCTAAGCGACCATGATTTCTATGGTCTACTGAAAAGTACGGTAGTTTGAGTACAGCCTGTAACTTGGCTCTTGCTTATCTCGAAAGAAAAGCAAAAGCTCAATGGTACGTTTTTGGGGAGCCTTATTGAATAGTAGTGCTCTATTTAATATTGAAAGTATTCTTGAAAGCTACAAAGTATGTGAGAAAATGTTAAGTATTTACCAGCATTACTGGTTCATACGTAGGAGACTTCATTTTGCTGATATGGTTTATAATGTAATTTGATGTTTTTTTGTAGGCATATTACAGTTTTAAGCGGTCTTACTTTCCATTTTAAATTATTGTGGTTTTATAGTTAAAGAGGGCAACTACTTTGTGTAACCTGTTGTATGAATTATACTTAGGGTTGTTAGTTTATTAGTTAGACATCCCGTCATGACGTAGAGCCAGTGAAGGAGTTTAGCCCTGATCGCTCAGCAAATGAGTTGAGAAAATGCATGGCAATTCAGGAGGATAACTTGTAATCGTCCATAGTTCTCTTAATATGAGACGCTTCACACAAATTAGTATTAAGAATTCTGGATGGTTTGCATGAGGGAACACTTAAGACAAAGGCAATGCCTCATGGTTAGCCTATTTAATTGCATGCGGATTGTCGACATTATGGCCACATTGGCTGGTACTATACAGAATTGCAGAAGGCTCCACAGACAACCTTTGTCTACTTTAGTGGCATTTCATCTTGTGTAGGGGCTTTTATTTTCGCATAAGGCGATGCTAAAATTATGCATATCCATAAATTTAGTCGGAGAAGTGCACAGCAAGTGGCACTTGAGAGTTGGAAATGCAAAGGTAGTGTTAAATGCATTAAATAATGTCGGCTCCAAAATGTGACATGATTTCCTAATGGTGGTGTATTGAGAGTATAATTCCAGACATGTGTTCCTGTAGAAAAAAAAAGTTGGAAAATGAAATAAAATATGGCATGAAAGTATTTGAAGAAATGTGTATAAAAAGGTGCAAGTACAGTCTTATACGAAAACTTGGCAGGGATATAAAAACAGCTGAAGCATCCCGACACCTTCCTTGTTGACAAAAGAAATTGCATACACTGTCACATTAGATTCCTACCACACGGAAGGTGGTTAATGAATTTCGCCTTCGAGATGTTTGAGAGTCTCAATAATAATATAGTTAAAATGTTTCAATTACATTTTTTCCCCTACTGATGTACAATTTTTACCTGTAGCACATACATAACTGTTCCTATATTTAAAAAAGAATATGCAGCTTTTTTTTTTTTTTTTCACTTTCTGCAATGTCAGTGTCCATAAAGATGTTTTCATATTTCACATAGTGCATGGTTCAAGTTCCTGAATTTAGCATGTTACTTCACAAATAAAAAATAGAAGTACATAAGTTGGTTACTGTGACATGTTTTATATGTTCCAACCTTTGACAGTACGGCACAAATAATAATAATAATAATAAAGTTGGACATTAATAGTTAGCGCAAATCGCTGCATGGTGCACATGACATCAGTGGTTGGATAACATATCGGACATCATCATATGCACCAGGTGACTCCGTATCAGCCGAGTATCAGCTAAGGCTTCCATTTTATGTCCATGAGACCATGCACAGACTTCCGCAAATATTCTCTATCATACGCCTCAGCTTCATCATCTGGATCAAGATCTTCAAAATCCTTTTGCCGCTTCGTTCGAAAAAGCAGGTACTCATTAAATTGCGCTTCTGCAGCTTTGTTTCTTGCAGGCGCTTGTGAGGACAATGTGACAGTCACTGTCGTTTTTTCGTTATTTCCAAAATATTTGCGCAGTTCATTTTGACGACACAATTCTTTTCCCGCCCACCAAAGTTTTGCATCGCAATGGAAGAGAGGTTTATCAATCTCCCCGTTGTCCACGCTTACTACCAGCGGTTTTCGCTCCTCTTCTGCTGCTTCAGGAAGCTCGAGGGCGGATAAAGTTTCCTTTAGCATTTTCTTCGTGGTGTTAATTATGTCCTTGGTGAGACATTTCCCGGATTCCATCTGGGCACTTGACACCCTCGCCAATGCTTCCGCCGTTACTTTCATTAGGATCACGCTTGGCTCAGCCAGCGTCGAGTGTGGTGGTGGTGTATCCGGTGGCTCCTCGGTGTGTACGGCGAGCCGTCTAGCAAAGCCTTCAATATTCGCTGCGGCTTGACGAATAGCCAGAACTCCGTTGTATATATACGTGAGGTCATGCACAAGTGCGTCCAACGTCGTGCACAGAGAAGCTTCGACGAGAAACTGAACAGCGTTTTCACAATGAACTTTGATCTTCACCATGACTGTACAAAACTGCAAAAGTTTGAACAAGAACCAGGCTCAAACGCTGGTCGAGGTCACACCAATAACACGATAAAGGCTGATATCATAGAATAAAGAACGCTGATATAACACACCTTCCATTAACAGCTCTCATCTTAAGTTGGAACAACCGGAACTTCACTGCACCGGAACGTGACTGAAATATTCAAAAACGACCCAGAACGACCGACTTTTGGTACCGACATAAAATGAAAACAAGCACTATTGTAGACATACTTTATGGCTGTAGGTTTGCTGATTTCACTATTTTTTATAGGTGATTTAGTGTTCATTTACGTTATACTAATACACGCGCCACAAGTTTGTATGGGTGTTCTGTGGCGCCACCTTTTAGCGGAGAGAAATAGTTGTTCGGTCGAGCACGCCTGCTTGCTGCTGGTGGATCGCATGTCTGCCGCGTTGATAGTGGAGCATGGTTCATCTCTGATGTTCACGAACGTTTAATAACGTTTCCAGATGCGGTTAAGCAAGGTGGCAAAAGTAAGCATAGGCTGGTAAGGGTACTAAAAGTGCACTGCTTCTTACTACTTCACTTGTTGTTTTTATTGATGACTTTAGCGAGAACCACGTGGGTGAACTTGAATAATTCAAAAATTGCCTCTTCATTCACTTGAGAGAGTGGTTGTAGAAGTGCTGTGGTGTTGGCTAGCTTTCTACTTTAGAAGCTATATTGATATGAAATTTTTCTCGTAATGTTTGCCAGGTGGTCTTTCACATTCAGATACAAATATACACAGTCAATTAACACGTGTCCCTTGACTTTACAGGACGGTCATAACTATCGCTGGCATTGGTGGATTTGTGTTTGCGAAGAATCTTATTGACAAGCAGCGTTATGAAGCTATGAAAGTGCGGGAACGTATGAAAGCAGCACCAAGGGGGCCAGTCTAGCCTGAGGTCGAGGTCAGCTCGCAACGTTCGTTCGTCATTACTTCGGGAAGATAGCTGGCAATGACGGCGAACATTCAGTTAGACCCTTCCAAGCTTCAGCTTGTAGCTGATCTTGAAATTGAAATGATGTCAGACATGTACAACCGCATGACGGCTGCTTGCCAAAAGAAGTGCATCCCTACAAAGTACCGTGAAGCGGACCTCTCCAAGGGCGAGAGTGTGTGTCTGGACAGGTGCGTGGCCAAGTATCTGGACATTCATGAGCGTATTGGCAAGAAGCTCACCACATTGTCCATGCAGGACGAAGAGCTCATGAAAAAGATGCAGGAGCAACAGGCCGCCGCCCAAGCCCATGCCAAGTAGCCCTTGTTACTTATGTGTCGCGGTTTCAATTCTTGCGTATTGTAACTGATAGACTAGTTTTTTTTTTTCGCCCATTGCTATTAAAGCTTGTGTGGTTCAATCTCTGTATCAGGCTGTCATTTTTGTCCACTTACGTCAAATTGTGTGCTATATTGTGTCATTTGAACAGCATATGTTATGAAGTGCTTAGCTGGAACAATTGGTATGCCTTATGTGTGCATTGCACTTCGACATAGCCCTCTTCAGCACTCGTTTTTGGATTATATGCATTGTAGGTAGATGTCACCCTTTTTCATTCATATTCGTGTTTCGTTGACATGGGTGCAGGTGTTGTCAGCCGTACTGTACAATATATTTAAGAATCAAGTGTTAGCCTTTATAAATCAAGGGATAACACCTGCTGTGTTCCAACCTGCACCAAAGAGATTTTGTAAGGAAAAGCTATGGAGTCAGCCTGAATCGGTGTTTTGGCCAGCTACTCGGCAGTGATGTAAGGGAATATGAACAAAAGAGATGAGAAGCATGTTTCATTGAATGCTCACTCTTGAAAAAAGAAAGGAAAAATGTCAGAATGGCTCTTGCCTGGCATGCATGACATTTTGGCCTTGGGCCCAAGGATGCTGCTTCTAAAGGTATTGTCTATTGAAATATAAGATTTTGACTTGCTATCATGGGTATTAGTCGTGCCCACACGCAAACACTTCCCTCGATGGTATGCAGTAATCGAAAGTACTGGATTAAGTTTAAAAAAAAAATGAGTTTAGCATCCCCAAAAAACTTGTGGGATATGAGACACCATAGTGGGGGCCTCTGGATTAATTTTGACCACTTGTGGGTATTTAATGTGCAACTATGGCATAGTAGGAGTGGTGTTGCATTCTGCCCCCATCGGAACGTGGGTTTCACATCTGGTAATTCAACCCATAATCTCGTGCTCGGTAGAATGTATCTATTGAGCCACTGTGGCAGGGAAAAAATTTTTGGGTTTCATGTTTCATAAAATTTTAATTAAGAATGTTTGTTTTCTGCTAATGGCAATTTTACTTTTCTCTCATTCTCATTTGTTTACCTTGCCTTTTGCATTGCATTCAGTCTTAATTGAAGTACTGGTCTTTCACTCAAACATCATTTGCTTGAACTGCTTGAAAAAGTGGCCTTTCCTTGGCAGACTTCGTGTGCTTCTGTTCTATGTTGCTAGTTTCATGCCAGGTGATCTCTCATTTCTATTGTATTGCATTGTACAGCATTGGTGTATGAAGAAGATGTAAAGAAGCAAGACAACACATGGCTGTCTTGCTTCATTTTTGCCTTCTCTGCTTTCCTTGACTGTTCACTGCAATAGTGACATGCCACCTAGCTCAGACGAAACTGCTTTTAAGGTCTTATGTGCATCCTTGACTTGCCAGCTCCTTCGTTATTAGTTAATTTGCAAACTTATAAATTGTTTGTGTAATGTCTTGTGTTCGTGGCATGCCATGGCGATAGACTGATTTCAAATTTGGGGGGATGCAAAGCCGTTAATATACCATGCATTGGGTGCATGTTAAAGAAATCCAGGTGGTCGAAATTAATACGGAGTCCCCCCCACTATGGCGTTTCTCATCAACATATCGAGGTTCTGGCATGCAACACCCCAGAATGTAGTTATTTTTACTTATCTTATTGGGCAAATTGTGCATTGCAAGTTCTGTGCACTCTGCCATGGTAACAAACTGCATGGCGCCTCTAGGGATAAGTCGGAAAGTGCAGCCTTATTGAATGTACCTATAAAATCTTCAGTACTTGCACACATACAGTGGGCCTCTTCGATTGTCCGTCCCTGACAGTCCCGGGCTGCCCGAAGCACCGCTTTCAGCCAATGAGCGTTGCATGTGCAGCTTCTCGGACAGTCGGAGACTGTCGGAGACGGATAATCGAAGAGGCCGACTGTTGAACGTTTAAAATGGCATGTTCATTGATAAGGAAATCAACTGCCTTAAATCGTCACAGTGCAACTTCCTGAGTACTCTATCAAAATTTCAAATTTAGATTCCTCTGTAATTTAAGTTTTCAATATACGTGAATTATATATCATTGCCCAAGAAATAAAAAGTTGTCGCAGTTTCACCTGAAAGGCGAAGCATCAATTGCGATAGCAAATTTGTAGAGAGCTATACGGAGTAATGATAGTAGCTTTATCAGCTGTATAAACTTAGACATGCAGCAGCACCGGCAACACGCAGAACTGTTGTCGACGCCGTCGGCGTTTTGCCCGCGTTCGCACAAAATGCGTGCGGCGTTGGTGACTGTTCTCGGAGCCTCTTATATAAATAGGCACTTGGTGCCGCAGCTAAACGTCGCCTCCCTTCCCTCCACCTCCCCCCCCCCCCCCCCCCGCGGCCTTTCGCGCGTCGGAAGAAGGCGCGTTTGCTCTACATATATGGTGATTGTAAAGGAGTAAAGAGACGCCTACTTCTGCAGCCCTTAAGGGAGCACGGCGCAGAACGCGCGTTTGTTCTCCGCCGTGGGTTCACTCCCCGTGAAAGTGCGCGTCCCTCGCGGCCTTTCACTCGCACATACAGCGTTCGGCGCGCGGCGACGATTTCATCTCCATTGACGTCATACGGAACCTCACGGCGACGCCGACGGCAGAAATCTGCTTTGGAATGTCCATATATAAAAAGAGTATTAGTAGGGAGTTTTAATATAGCGAAAAACAGCAAACACAAGGATTTAGCGCAATAGCGTTCCGTACGTAGGGCAAGATGGCGGCGCCTGTTGGAGCGAGAGCCTTCCACTTCGAATCTATCGAGTGGTCGGCCTGCACTGTTCGGCTCATTCGTTCCCCACTAATGCTCGTGTTTGCTTTAGATTTGTGTGATGATGCTTCGACAGCGGCGTACAGGTGACAAATGGACGTTTGCAATGTACATTCTCGATTAGCGGCGGAGTAGGCTTAACGAGAGCGTTTGCTCAATTCAGGGATTTATACACCCCCCCTCCCCTCTTTCAGACAGGCACTCATCCTGGGAAAAAACTACGCTGAACCCATACACTGTGGTAATCGCTTTAAAAAAAAATTACTCTTTGCAGAGGTGGACGCTACATGGCCTTAATTTTGAGGCCCAATTTTGATGTTCAGCGCGCTGTCGACAGTGCTACACTGCGACCTGCAGGGAGCGGAGAATCCTTGAGGTCGCGGTAGACGCTTGCGCGTGAATGAGATGCGAGATTCATGTTTGGTCTTTCTGTTTTACCATTTTTATGTCAACGTATACTCGTATGCACAATACGTACAGTTCGAGCACTATCCCTGTGCTTAGCTGTAATATTTGCAATGTGACACATTGCTCTCGTTATCGTTAAGCTCCGAACGACTGGACTGGGGAATGAGTAGAATTTACAGACGGTATCCTAGAGAGCTGGCTTCACACCAAGCACTGCTAATGATTGCGTGCGAGGTCGAGAGAAAAAGAATGTTCCCTGCTTTGTCAACAGCTGCAATCAGTGGCGCAGCGACAGAGGGGGGGGGGGGGGGGGTCGGGGGTTGTAACCCCCGAAACACACCACGCACACACAGCGCCGCATCCGGCCCCACCAGTCCAACATGTACCTTCAGTGCTCTGTTGACATTGTCATTATAATTTAGGAGGTGGCTTGAGGTCCAATTTTCCTGATTAATAAAGACTCTATCAGTGTCTTGTATTTCTTCATTCACTTTTAAATTACTTTGAGTAAAACGCTGAAGAAATAAACGTCGTCATCATCCTTGGTGTCATTATTATTATAATCATTAGGCATTTTATTTGCTGTTGGATTCCTCTGGCTAAAGCAAGGAAATTGCATATTATGCGAAGTGCTTGCCCCCGCCCCCCGGCACAAATCCTGGGTGCGCTACTGGCTGCAATAAAGATACTGCTTCTTCCCGTAGGAATTGCTACCATTTAAAGAAGCTTTTCCACCATGAACAGGCTCTTAACATCAGATAGATGCCACATGACGCCGGCCCATGTCGACAAATCTGATGAAAATTTTTAGCGAAGCTCCAAGTATCCCAAATATTAGGAACGCAACAGACGAAGAAAAGGATGAATATTTGCAGTTTGTGGAGCAAGCATACATGAAAAGAAAAATATTAACTTCGAATTTTAAGATAATATGCCATGAAAATTGATATTAACGATTAGAATTCATTTCACATCTCATTGTTAAATACGAAAATCTTATTTAAGTATTCTTCCCTTTTCTACCCACTGTCGCCCGATTCATGGCCAATCCCCTGTAGAGGGTTGTGCTATACATATATGCACCAAACCAAAGATGTGAACCAAGAAACCACGTCGGGTATTGTAGATATGTGCGGGGTCACACGTTGGCAATTGTGTAGTTTGTGTAGTCCCAGCTTCTTCTTATTATTATTAATTCTTCTTCTTCTTCTTATTATTATTATTATTATTATTATTATTATTTTGTGAATGAGGCAGCCATGGTTGGCCTAGTAGTTTCTTTGGATATTGCATGTAGCGGACATGATGCGCATATATACTAATGCGAATAATTTCATGGTGATAATATATCACTTTGAGAGTATCTATCTATCTATCTATCCGCCTACGTCTTTGTGCTCTCATGGTCGTTTCGTTAACTTCGTAGGCACACTGCTTCGCATAACATCGATTCCCACAGGGCGTGGGATCTGCCGACTTTTTTTTTTTTTCTTAGTTGTTATATTTAATTGTATTGTTTAAGGTATGTGGCTTCTCCGTGCCTATTGTGCTTGGTATTTTTTTTTCTCGTGCAAAGTGATATTGTACTTAGTTTTGAAAACGTCTGCACTTTGTTCTTTCAATAAATAAGACAATCAAATGAAAACTCTTAATGCTGTCCCTTATGTTCATGCAATTTTCAAACGTGGTGACTAGAATGCCATGAGTATTTAAATATAATACTGAATTCATAATCCCCCAAAACTAGGCACACATTTCGTTCGTGCCTGCCCGTCTCCACCTTCGTTGTAATATTGTTTGTGGAACATCAGCTCTACATGCACCAACAATGACGAGCTCCCTTGTAAGATGTGGTTTAATATGCTTGCTTAAAAAGTTAATTAGTGTACGTCTGCTAATTATCAGCTTTTCCGTCATCATATCTTGAAAAAAAAGCGTTAAGCCTTAATTAAATAAAACATGTTAAAAAAGCGCTATAGCCCTTGAACCGCTTACCCCCTTTCGATCAAAAAAAGATAAGCAATACTTCGTAGTGATATCTTCAAGTTGTTAGCGAGTTGTTAGCAAGACATTATTGCTGATCACAGCGGCTTCCACCAGAGCTGTTATGGGGCCCACTGTAATCTTCAGGCAGACTGTGCCTTCGGGATGCACACTTGATCCACCAACAACCACTAAGGGCTCGCGTGTCCAGGGCATCAGTGGAAGATTCTTGATTGCAGACTTGGTCACTATAGTTATCTTGGACCCTGTGTCTGGGAAGGCATCGTAGGACCCCAAGATTGCAATATCAGCTGTAAAGAATGAACACTCCAAATGGGAGCCATGGACGTCTTCCAAAGGGCTTGTGTGCAGTGCAGGGGCTGCTGCATGAAGTGATGTTGAAGCTGTGGCTGGCTGCTGTGCGACAGTCTCTTGGTTTGTTGGGCACTTTGATGCTAGATGGCCCTTTTCGTGACACTTGAAGCAAACAGCTTCGCTCAATGACTGTCCTGGGCGAAATTCAGGGACACCATAACGCTGTGACAGAGCCGAGTACCGAGCTTCCTGTTCAGCAGGCGGCAGATCTGTTATACGACGGCTATGTGGAGGGCTGGCAGGGCGGGACGGGGGCACACGGCTTTTCTTGAAACTGCTGACTGTTGGAGGTGCCGTTGAAGGCATTAACGATGCAGAAGAGACTTGTCTGCAAGGCGCAGTCCCGTTATTTTGACTGCGAAGAGTCTGCTAAGGACGATCAGCCCGGTTGCTTGCGATCTGCATATGTTGCATAGCCCTGTCAAGCTGGGTGCATATATCAATGAAGCTGGTTACTGACGATGGGCGTTGCGCTGCTATGCTTGTTGCGGTTCCCGCGCACTGAATGCCGTGCAGGAGATATTCCACCTTCTGAGGCTCCGTCAGTGGCGCTGGACATTTCTCGATTACTCGAAGCTTTCCATAGGCATAGTCGCGAAGTGACTGAGAGCTGGACTGTACATGGGACATAATTTGCTGCTGCCATTGCAGTAGAGTCAGCTCGTCGGCGAATGCGTCCAGGAAAGCTTTACGCCACGTATCCCAAGTCGGGAAATGCGCGCCAAGAGTCAGGTGCAAGTTTTTCGCAGTGCCTCTCAACTTGCTTGCGGCGATGAGGCGGGTTGTTTCTGGCGACCACGAAGTGAGCTGCTGCGTTCGTTGAATCTCCTCAATCCACAAACGCGCACTTTGCTTGTGGCAGTTCTCGAACAATGGCAGTGTAGACGATACGTCGGGCATGGTTGTCACTTGTAGCTGTGGCAAGGACGCGGCCTGGTACTGCGGCGACATTGGCGAAAATGGCATTCCAAATGGTGGCTGGGGGTACCGTGGAGCCGTTACAAAGCTGGGTGTTGTTACAAAAGGCTGCTGTTCCTGTGGCGGCGAAAAAACTTCATGCGCTGGCATGGCTGCGGCGTCGCAAACAAGCGGCTGCGTGGGGTAGGACCACGGTGGCGGTGAGACGTACGAGGCGGGCGCATACACTTGCGACGTTGCACCTGGTATTGCTTGACAAACTGTCGGAGTAAGGTGCGAGACACGGAACTGCACTCTGGTCGAGGAAACTGGCGCTGAGGCCGGTCTCGGTGCTTTCGGAATCACTGCACGAGCTTCCTCCAGGCACGCTGACAAACGTTGAATCAGGTCGTCTCTTAACCCGGTAGCATCGATTCCGCGGCGAATGAGCTCAGTTTGCAGAAACTCAGTGCTGAAGCATGCGACGGTGGCAGCGTCGACTTCGGCCCAATTCAATCCCGGCATGGCGCTTACTTGGCGTGAGCAGGGAGGTAGACAATGGCGGCTACACGGCGTGAGCGAACGGCTAGGCGAGATTCTTTGTCGACTGCGCCAAATGTGAGGGCGAGGCTGGGGCGAGATGCTTGACGCTGGGCATGAAGGCAGCAACGTCGACGCAGGTCGACGTCTTTATTAATGTTGGCAAGGCATACAGAACAATACAAGGGCTAACGCGCGCCAGCGCGACTCAACACAACAGTCCTACATGGCAGAGGGGCAGAGACTCTCTCAGCTCTGCAAGCTAAAGGCGGGAAAACAGGGGAGAATGCCAGACAGGTGCTGCCATCTGTCGGGTGGCTGGCGAAGTGGCCGTGGGAGTCTCGGAGGCACCTCACAATATATTGACCCTTTTCGCGGCACTCCCATGGGCGCTGCCATGTTTGATCACGTGGTGACGCGTCCATTGCTTGCCTCAGCCGCCTCCGTTGCCTCCGCGTTTACAATGCAAGCGCGTGACGCCGGCGCGGCGCAGCAAACCTCTTGTTTCGACGCGTATCGTAGACGGTGATTGCGTGGACGACACGAAGCTTTGGCCACATCTTTAGAGGACATGTAAGTGCTTTCAGAGCTCATTAAGCCTTGTCCAAACGGCGTGAGCAGCGTATACGATGCTTGTACCAAAAGCGGGGCTAGAAATGTATTCCAAGCTGTCCAAACTTTCCGCTTCTGAATAAAATCTGGATCAGTGTGCTCTGCATTCTTTATTAGGCCAACATTTTGATTCAGCGGCTTGTCATATTTCTGACTCAGTAAAGTTGCTCGGTGCGGCCACTATCTGATTGTTTATTTTCAGCGTAATCATTCGCGGGTGTGCTCTGCTGCGATAAATTTGTTCTTGCTGCGCACAAAGCTTAGAATTTAAATGTTCTGTACTTTGCGGTAGCTCGCAGCAAAGACGTATTATCGCTAGTCCCTCGCTTACTCTGTGGACCGTCACAAAACATTCAGCTTCCAACATTCGTGTCTTGTCGGTGTAGTCGCCGTCACTCATGCTTCGGCACATTGATTCAAGTGTGCGCCTATTCACTCACACGTTGGCGATAGGGTGGGCGCAAGTTTTCGTGCGAGTAAGGGTGGATGTGTGTAGATAACGTGCGGGAAACTTACTATGCCAGTAAGTGACACTACTTCCTTTAGTAACGAGCGGTACTCACCCCCAAGTGCCGACGTACCGGAGTTCAAGTCCTTTCTGTGGAGGTTAGCTATACAGCGCAGGCGGATGAATTATCTTTTTTTATCCTTGAGGAAAGCCGTGCATCGCGAAAGGCCGGTAACATAGGCAGTCCTTACGTAGCAGCGGCGACACAGGTTGATTCCATTCATTAATATGTGAATCACTATTTTAGCAGCGAACTACCGCACACGTCTTCCCTTTATCGTTACACATTTTGCAGTATGAATTGGGCACAGTGCATCAGCGCACACCCAGTTGCATTTTCGACAGCTGATCGCACAGTAGCAGGGTAGAAAGAGTAATGGTTTCGTATTCGTGCGCATTCGCTGAGGCAACGTATGGCTCGCGGCCTAAAGCGTCATCTCGTTCGTCTAGAGCAAACTGCTCCGCGAAAAGGGTCAATATATTTTCCCCTTTCGAATTGCGTTCTATGCTGAAGTCAGGTAAAAAGAATTACGCTAAATGTGGCAACAAACCATTCTCCCTGAAAGTCTGCGGTTGTTGATAACAAGAAGAAGAAAAAAAAAATGCCATCATTTGAAACCGCAGCAGAGAAAGTACGAGAGTTACGTTTAACTAGGGACCGCCAGAATTGTATGTGGAAGTGTACTTACAACATATCTGTAACGCTTGCACACGGCTCACTTGATATACGTTCTGCAGATATTCGACATATTATATGATGTCACAATCATGGTTGGTATATATATTTGTTACATCACATTTTTTTTGTCGTCTGTCATCTCAAAATTCCGAGGAATAACTTTGTAAACAGTGTAAGACAAGCTATGAGCAATTTTAGTGATAGAAGAACAGCTTTAGTGCCGTAAAGAATATTTTTCGCTCACGGGACGCCTATACGCCGGCTACGACGCCGACAACGTATTTTCTGCGACACGGGACCCTTAACGTTGTCGCGTTAATATCCTTCAGTAAGTACCGCTGGCGCGATCTAAACCTCGGGCATGCACGAAGCGAACGAGCGTGCCCGGTAGCAGAGCCAGTGGCGTCCCGGCCATGACGTCACTTGCGAGAGGGCGCATTGCTAACGCTAACGCTAGGTCCTTGCGTTTACTGATATACGCCATACTAAAGGTATCTATTAAGCGCTAAAGGCGACGGGGACGAAAACCAAGGGCACGAGACATACGTTACGGTCACGTAAAAAATACGAAATCAAGAAAAGAAATTGATCGTGCTTTGAGTATTTTCTTTCTGTTCTGTGCATCCTTTAGCTTTGGTATTTAATCAAAAGCGAGATTGCGAGTGAGCGCTTTCTCAAGCTAAAGTTCTGATGGTGCGCGAGTCGTTTTCAGCGAACCGCTAGCCGAGTCACGCGCCGGCGCGTGACAGAAGGCCACCGGCTCCAACGTTAGCCGCAGCGGCAGAGAGACTTGGACACCATCACAACTTTGGTTTGAGGAAATGCTCATATGGAGCACCGGGCGCAAAGGGGACAACTTTTCTAACCATTTAAAGTCGTTGACCATTATTTCTAGTTCTCAACACAAGATTGTTATAAGCGACAAATGATGTGCCGCTAAGAGCACAGAAATAACAATCAAAAGAAAGCTTTTGCCAGTTACTTTCGCATTCGATCGAGAGTGGCTAAACCATAGAGAAAGAAAAAAAAGTTAAGAGAGGACACTCCGCGAAATCTGGCCTCAGGAAGTACGTCACGACCACGTAACAAACTAGTGCTCTCACCAAACGCCAGAGGACGCAAGTGCGAAAAACAAAAAGTTATCATCAATTAAACAGAATGTTTTTTACAAAAGAATAATTATGCGTCTATATTTGACATGTTATTTATACATAAAAACAATTTATTCAACGCACCTTACGTGGTTATTTTTGTTCAGCCGCACTGCCATAAGCAGCATCTACGATTTCGCGCCGAGAGTACTCGCCCGCTTACAGACCAACACCCTGTTGTGTCCTGCCGTGGCTCGCCATTTTTTGCCTAATACAAGTGGGCACTGTCGCCATTGTGGGGTCCTGGCCGACACCTACCACATGGTTGCAGCATACCCCTCTTTCTCTTTTCCTCTCCCCCCCCCCCCCTTTTTCCCGTTCCCACGCGAGAGGCCTGGGAGGAGACCCTGCTCAGCTGCTCTACCTTGTGCGCCCAGCGCGCCCTGGTAGCGCGTGCCCGAGCGGCGGCCATCTCCAATGGAATCCCAGACTAGGGAGTCCACTTAGGTGTCACCCCTTCGGGGGTCAACTCTTGTATTTTCCTAAAATAAATGTTTTCACCACCACCACCAGCCAGTGGCGTCCCGGCCATGACGTCACTTGCGAGACGGCGCATTGCTAACGCTAACGCTAGATCCTTGTGTTTACTGATATACGCTATACTATAGCGATCTATTAAGCGCTAAAAGCTACGGGGACGAAAACCAAGGGCACGAGACATACGATACGGTCACGTAAAAAAGCCGAAATCAAGAAAAGAAATTGATCGTGCTTTGAGTATTTTCTTTCTGTTCTGTGCATCCTTTAGCTTTGGTATTTAATCAAAACCGAGATTGCGAGTGAGCGCTTTCTCAAACAACAGTTCTGATGGTGCTCGAGTCGTTTTCAGCGAACCGCTAGCCGAGTCACGCGCCGGCGCGTGACAGAAGGCCACCGGCTCCAACGTTAGCCGCAGGGGCAGAGAGACTTGGACACCATCACAACTTTGGTTTGAGGAAATGCTCATATGGAGCACCGGGCGCAAAGGGGACAACTTTTGTAACCATTTGAAAGTCGTTCACCATTGCTTTTAGATCTCAACACAAGATTGTTATAAGAGATAAATGATGTGCCGCTAAGAGCACAGAAATAACAATCAAAAGAAAGATTTTGCCAGTTACTTTCGCATTCGATCGAGAATGGCTAAACACAATAAATGATTTCCGTGAGGTAGGTTAGCGCCCAATGGCTGCCTTTTATTGCGCGGTAGCTTCTTTACCACTTCATCCACTTTCTGCGTGGTTGTTTGTTGGGACCCGCCGCGGTGGCTCAGTTAGCTAAGGCGTTGCGCTACTGAGCACGAGGTCGCGGGATCGAATCTCGGCCGCGGCGGCCGCATTTCGATGTAGGCGAAATGCAAGAACGCCCGTTTGCGTTGTAGTGCACGTTAAAGAACCCCAGGTGGTCCGAATTAATCCGGAGCCCTCCACTACGGCGTGCCTCAAAATCAGGACTGGTTTTGGCATTTGGAGGAGGCTTAATCTTCGCCTTTAAAAGTGGAATGCGATAGCATTAAAGATCTCTGATTGCTTGTCACGTTTCCCGGCAAATACAGCTTATGTAGCCCTGATGTTTAGCGGGAAATGCTGGCGCGAACGCTTTGCACGAAGGCGAGCTTTCTGGTAGAAACGCGGCCTCTTGCATGGGCCGATGTTCTGTTGTTGTTTCGCACTTTTAGTACTTTAGTATGAGAAGTTTTAACGTAAAACGCATGCGCTGTGGGTGTTTTGTTACATGACATTTTTTTGTCGTCTGTCATCTCAAAATTCCGAGGAATAACTTTGTAAACAGTGTAAGACAAGGTATGAACAACTTTAGTGATAGAAGAACAATTTTAGTGCCGTAAAAAATATTTTTCGCTCACGGGACGCCTATACGCCGGCTACGACGCCGACAACGTATTTTCTGCGACACGGGACCCTTAACGTTGTCGCGCTGATAGCCTTCAGTAAGTACGGCTGGCGCGATCTAAACCTCGGGCATGCACGAAGCGAACGAGCGTGCCCGGTAGGCGAGCCAGTGGCGTCCCGGCCGTGACGTCACTTGCGAGAGGGCGCATTGCTAACGCTCACGCTAGGTCCTTGCGTTTGCTGATATACGCTATACTAAAGCTATCTATTAAGCTCTAAAAGCGACGGGGACGAAAACCAAGGGCACGAGACAAACGTTACGGTCACTTAAAAAAGACGAAATTAAGAAAAGAAATTGATCGTGCTTTGAGTATTTTCTTTTTGTTCTGTGCATCTTTTAGCTTTGGTATTTAATCAAAACCGAGATTGCGAGTGAGCGCTTTCTCAAGCAACAGTTCTGATGGTGCGCGAGTCGTTTTCAGCGAACCGCTAGCCGAGTCACGCGCCGGCGCGTGACAGAAGGCCACCGGCTCCAACGTTAGCCGCAGGGGCAGAGAGACTTGGACACCATCACAACTTTGGTTTGAGGAAATGCTCATATGGAGCACCGGGCGCAAAGGGGACAACTTTTCTAACCATTTAAAGTCGTTGGCCATTATTTCTAGTTCTCAACACAAGATTGTTATAAGCGACAAATGATGTGCCGCTAAGAGCACAGAAATAACAATCAAAAGAAAGCTTTTGCCAGTTACTTTCGCATTCGATCGAGAATGGCTAAACACAATAAATGATTTCCGTGAGGTAGGTTAGCGCCCAATGGCTGCCTTTTATTGCGCGGTAGCTTCTTTACCACTTCATCCACTTTCTGCGTGGTTGTTTGTTGGGACCCGCCGCGGTGGCTCAGTTAGCTAAGGCGTTGCGCTACTGAGCACGAGGTCGCGGGATCGAATCTCGGCCGCGGCGGCCGCATTTCGATGTAGGCGAAATGCAAGAACGCCCGTTTGCTTGCGTTGTAGTGCACGTTAAAGAACCCCAGGTGGTCCGAATTAATCCGGAGCCCTCCACTACGGCGTGCCTCAAAATCAGGACTGGTTTTGGCATTTGGAGGAGGCTTAATCTTCGCCTTTAAAAGTGGAATGCGATAGCATTAAAGATCTCTGATTGCTTGTCACGTTTCCCGGCAAATACAGCTTATGTAGCCCTGATGTTTAGCGGGAAATGCTGGCGCGAACGCTTTGCACGAAGGCGAGCTTTCTGGTAGAAACGCGGCCTCTTGCATGGGCCGATGTTCTGTTGTTGTTTCGCACTTTTAGTACTTTAGTATGAGAAGTTTTAACGTAAAACGCATGCGCTGTGGGTGTTTTGTTACATGACATTTTTTTGTCGTCTGTCATCTCAAAATTCCGAGGAATAACTTTGTAAACAGTGTAAGACAAGGTATGAACAACTTTAGTGATAGAAGAACAATTTTAGTGCCGTAAAAAATATTTTTCGCTCACGGGACGCCTATACGCCGGCTACGACGCCGACAACGTATTTTCTGCGACACGGGACCCTTAACGTTGTCGCGCTGATAGCCTTCAGTAAGTACGGCTGGCGCGATCTAAACCTCGGGCATGCACGAAGCGAACGAGCGTGCCCGGTAGGCGAGCCAGTGGCGTCCCGGCCGTGACGTCACTTGCGAGAGGGCGCATTGCTAACGCTCACGCTAGGTCCTTGCGTTTGCTGATATACGCTATACTAAAGCTATCTATTAAGCGCTAAAGGCGACGGGGACGAAAACCAAGGGCACGAGACATACGTTACGGTCACGTAAAAAAGACGAAATCAAGAAAAGAAATTGATCGTGCTTTGAGTATTCTCTTTCTGTTCTGTGCATCCTTTAGCTTTGGTATTTAATCAAAACCGAGATTGCGAGTGAGCGCTTTCTCAAGCAACAGTTCTGATGGTGCGCGAGTCGTTTTCAGCGAACCGCTAGCCGAGTCACGCGCCGGCGCGTGACAGAAGGCCACCGGCTCCAACGTTAGCCGCAGGGGCAGAGAGACTTGGACACCATCACAACTTTGGTTTGAGGAAATGCTCATATGGAGCACCGGGCGCAAAGGGGACAACTTTTCTAACCATTTAAAGTCGTTGACCATTATTTCTAGTTCTCAACACAAGATTGTTATAAGCGACAAATGATGTGCCGCTAAGAGCACAGAAATAACAATCAAAAGAAAGCTTTTGCCAGTTACTTTCGCATTCGATCGAGAATGGCTAAACACAGACAGACAGACAGACAGACAGACAAGAAACTTTATTTTGTCCTAAGAGACTATGTCATAGTCGCGGGCCGCACCTGCACCGGGGGCGGAAGACCGTGATCTTCGGCCCTTTCGCAGGCCCTTTGGACAGCCCGAAGCTGGATTGAAAGGTCGTCGCTCTTGACGGCTTCTTCCCAGTCTTCTTGCCTGTTAAAAGGCGAGTGGTGCAATGCTGAACATTGCCACAGCATGTGATTAAAGGTGGACCTTTCCTCGCCGCAGTCGGGGCAGCGGGGATCCACACCCGGAGTGTAGTGGCTCAGCCTAGATCGAGACGGAAATGAGCCCGTCTGCAGCATTCTCAACACCGAGGCCTGGGGTCTGCCGAGCTTCGGGTGAGGAGCCGGGAACTGCCTGCGTCCCAGCTGGTAGTGAGCCGTGATGTCGTGAAAAGTAAGCAGCGGGTCCGTGGTCCGGTCGATCCCCTGCGAAGCCGGGCCCCTCAGACCGGCGCGGTTGACGAGACCTCGCGCCTGGTCGTGGGCCAGCTCATTGGGGTTGATAAATGATTTCCGTGAGGTAGGTTAGCGCCCAATGGCTGCCTTTTATTGCGCGGTAGCTTCTTTACCACTTCGTCCACTTTCTGCGTGGTTGTTTGTTGGGACCCGCCGCGGTGGCTCAGTTAGCTAAGGCGTTGCGCTACTGAGCACGAGGTCGCGGGATCGAATCTCGGCCGCGGCGGCCGCATTTCGATGTAGGCGAAATGCAAGAACGCCCGTTTGCTTGCGTTGTAGTGCACGTTAAAGAACCCCAGGTGGTCCGAATTAATCCGGAGCCCTCCACTACGGCGTGCCTCAAAATCAGGACTGGTTTTGGCATTTGGAGGAGGCTTAATCTTCGCCTTTAAAAGTGGAATGCGATAGCATTAAAGATCTCTGATTGCTTGTCACGTTTCCCGGCAAATACAGCTTATGTAGCCCTGATGTTTAGCGGGAAATGCTGGCGCGAACGCTTTGCACGAAGGCGAGCTTTCTGGTAGAAACGCGGCCTCTTGCATGGGCCGATGTTCTGTTGTTGTTTCGCACTTTTAGTACTTTAGTATGAGAAGTTTTAACGTAAAACGCATGCGCTGTGGGTGTTTTGTTACATGACATTTTTTTGTCGTCTGTCATCTCAAAATTCCGAGGAATAACTTTGTAAACAGTGTAAGACAAGGTATGAACAACTTTAGTGATAGAAGAACAATTTTAGTGCCGTAAAAAATATTTTTCGCTCACGGGACGCCTATACGCCGGCTACGACGCCGACAACGTATTTTCTGCGACACGGGACCCTTAACGTTGTCGCGCTGATAGCCTTCAGTAAGTACGGCTGGCGCGATCTAAACCTCGGGCATGCACGAAGCGAACGAGCGTGCCCGGTAGGCGAGCCAGTGGCGTCCCGGCCGTGACGTCACTTGCGAGAGGGCGCATTGCTAACGCTCACGCTAGGTCCTTGCGTTTGCTGATATACGCTATACTAAAGCTATCTATTAAGCGCTAAAGGCGACGGGGACGAAAACCAAGGGCACGAGACATACGTTAAGGTCACGTAAAAAAGACGAAATCAAGAAAAGAAATTGATCGTGCTTTGAGTATTCTCTTTCTGTTCTGTGCATCCTTTAGCTTTGGTATTTAATCAAAACCGAGATTGCGAGTGAGCGCTTTCTCAAGCAACAGTTCTGATGGTGCGCGAGTCGTTTTCAGCGAACCGCTAGCCGAGTCACGCGCCGGCGCGTGACAGAAGGCCACCGGCTCCAACGTTAGCCGCAGCGGCAGAGAGACTTGGACACCATCACAACTTTGGTTTGAGGAAATGCTCATATGGAGCACCGGGCGCAAAGGGGACAACTTTTCTAACCATTTAAAGTCGTTGACCATTATTTCTAGTTCTCAACACAAGATTGTTATAAGCGACAAATGATGTGCCGCTAAGAGCACAGAAATAACAATCAAAAGAAAGCTTTTGCCAGTTACTTTCGCATTCGATCGAGAGTGGCTAAACCATAGAGAAAGAAAAAAAAGTTAAGAGAGGACACTCCGCGAAATCTGGCCTCAGGAAGTACGTCACGACCACGTAACAAACTAGTGCTCTCACCAAACGCCAGAGGACGCAAGTGCGAAAAACAAAAAGGTATCATCAATTAAACAGAATGTTTTTTTACAAAATAATAATTATGCGCCTATATTTGACATGTTATTTATACATAAAAACAATTTATTCAACGCACCTTACGTGGTTATTTTTGTTCAGCCGCACTGCCATAAGCAGCATCTACGATTTCGCGCCGAGAGTACTCGCCCGCTTACAGACCAACACCCTGTTGTGTCCTGCCGTGGCTCGCCATTTTTTGCCTAATACAAGTGGGCACTGTCGCCATTGTGGGGTCCTGGCCGACACCTACCACATGGTTGCAGCATACCCCTCTTTCTCTTTTCCTCTCCCCCCCCCCCCCCCTTTTTCCCGTTCCCACGCGAGAGGCCTGGGAGGAGACCCTGCTCAGCTGCTCTACCTTGTGCGCCCAGCGCGCCCTGGTAGCGCGTGCCCGAGCGGCGGCCATCTCCAATGGAATCCCAGACTAGGGAGTCCACTTAGGTGTCACCCCTTCGGGGGTCAACTCTTGTATTTTCCTAAAATAAATGTTTTCACCACCACCACCAGCCAGTGGCGTCCCGGCCATGACGTCACTTGCGAGACGGCGCATTGCTAACGCTAACGCTAGATCCTTGTGTTTACTGATATACGCTATACTATAGCGATCTATTAAGCGCTAAAAGCTACGGGGACGAAAACCAAGGGCACGAGACATACGATACGGTCACGTAAAAAAGCCGAAATCAAGAAAAGAAATTGATCGTGCTTTGAGTATTTTCTTTCTGTTCTGTGCATCCTTTAGCTTTGGTATTTAATCAAAACCGAGATTGCGAGTGAGCGCTTTCTCAAACAACAGTTCTGATGGTGCGCGAGTCGTTTTCAGCGAACCGCTAGCCGAGTCACGCGCCGGCGCGTGACAGAAGGCCACCGGCTCCAACGTTAGCCGCAGGGGCAGAGAGACTTGGACACCATCACAACTTTGGTTTGAGGAAATGCTCATATAGAGCACCGGGCGCAAAGGGGACAACTTTTGTAACCATTTGAAATCGTTCACCATTGCTTTTAGATCTCAACACAAGATTGTTATAAGAGATAAATGATGTGCCGCTAAGAGCACAGAAATAACAATCAAAAGAAAGATTTTGCCAGTTACTTTCGCATTCGATCGTGAGTGGCTAAACACAATAAATGATTCCCGTGAGGTAGGTTAGCGCCCAATGGCTGCCCTTTATTGCGCGGTAGCTTCTTTGCCACTTCATACACTTTCTGCGTGGTTGTTTGTTGGGACCCGCCGCGGTGGCTCAGTTAGCTAAGGCGTTGCGCTACTGAGCACGAGGTCGCGGGACCGAATCCCGGCCGCGGGATGTAGGCGAAATGCAAAAACGCCCGTGTGCTTGCGTTGTAGTGCACGTTAAAGAACCCCAGGTGGTTCGAATTATTCCGGAGCCCTCCACTACGGTGTGCCTCATAATCAGGACTGGTTTTGGTTTTGGCATTTGGAGGACGCTTAGGAGGACGCATTTGGAGGACGCTTAGGCATGACCATAGGCATGACAGCGGGAAGGTTTCGTCAACGTCGGCTGCTTCGGTGTTTTCGTGTGTGAGACAGCAGGTGAGGTACGTTTTCAAGCGAAGTTTGTTGAATTACATGTTGTTGGGCTAGTTGGGTCATTGAATCAGAAAAAGGTTACAACTGCGCGAATAAGACGCCATGTAAGAAACATAAACACGCCCACACGCGTTGCGCTTCGTGTGGGTGGGCGTTTCTGTATTTCTTACGTGGTGTCTTATTCGCGCAGTTGTAATCTTTTTCTGGAGCTTGTGAGGACGGCGAGGTTTGCTAAAAAAACAGTTTGCGGCTGTATGCGGCGGCAAGACGTGAACATTGTGCAACGTATGCAGAATCGCGTTCGGCTCGATGGAACGGAACGCCTCCGTCCCATCGTGGAACGCGTACAAGAACGCGTACAAGATTTCGAGCAAACTGGGGCACGGCGTCAAGCCGAGGCGACGCGTGCTGTGCGCTGAGCTCGGTGCGAAACATTAGGGAGTTTTCGAATAGCGTACGAAAAGCTTGCGGCGAACGCGTCGTACGCTCGCGGGCTCCCCTTAAGTGAAGCCCGCAACGCTACGCCCGCAAGCTTTGCTTTCGCTATTCGAAAACTCGAAAACTCCCTGTTGAGGAGCGGTCGCTGGGCCTCGCATGCTTCACGACGCGTTTCCCGAAGCCTCGGACCACGAATAAATCCTGGTGTGCATTTACTGACATTTTCAGACCACGCTGATGCCATGCCGTCCGGCGGTCCAAGCTACGGCAGCTACTGCTGTGTTTCGTGGTGCTTGAACAATGGCAGAACCCACAAGAAGCCAGGGACGAGTTTCTTCCGCATACCACGGGACGGCAGGTGCGCTAAAGCTTTTGTATGGTTTGCATGTCTTCAAGGTTACTTTTCGTGCTTGCTCAGTGAGGCTAACAATAACAAAATCACTGTTCGAGCACTTCGCCTTCAGCTGATAGTTCATTGCCGATGCAGGATGACAGCATGGATGCAGTATGCCGGACGAGATGATCTCCTGAGTAAGCCGGCCAGCCTATTGTACGCAACGTACAGGGTTTGCAGCGACCATTTTACTGCTGAAAGTTTCATGGACCCTGGGCACACAAGGCTTACAAGAATGGCTGTTCCCAGTGTGCAACCAATTGCACCATGTAAGTGATTGACAGAATTTCAATTATCTGCGATAGCAGCCACTTCTTTTGAATCAGTGGTGACAGTTAACCTGGAAGGTATTTGTAGCCGATGGAGAAACCTCGCTGTAGAAGTAACACTTCGAAAGTCTTAAATTTTGTGAATTGTGGGCTATTACCTTCCTAACAGCTTTACATTCCTGTCATTCTTTTAAGCTATTGACCTGTGCAACTTGTTTTGAAATACATTGAAGGGCTATTTAACGTAAACTTGAAGCCTTCATGCACATGTACACATATACCTCGTATCAAAGAAAGCTGGCACTGTCGATAATTCCACAAACCACAAATTGCTTGTTTCTCTGTTGGTGCATTCTCTTTTCTTCCACCTACCAATTCATGCGTTTGAAAGGGCGGTTTAAATTTCCCTGTGCTACAAGCTTTGTAACTTGTACCAACTACACATATATGCAGGTTCTCTGAGCATCGCTTCAAGTAGTGACTGGGACATGACTGCAGAAGCCGCACTGCAAGGTGTGGATGTGCTTCAGTTTTTGTTATTTTAAGCCTCTTACTGACAAATTGTTGTTGTTTCATTTCTTTAGGGTCTGCGGCAGAGGCTTCGAAAAGCGGCTCCCACACATTGAAGTGCCCCGAGGAGCAGGGTGTGTACAGTGTCGACTTGTCTTTTTTTTCGAACTGAGTTGACTGTTGACCAAACCTCTACAGGTGGCAGCTCCCATGTAGCTGGTGAAGGAGTTCCTGCTGACTGCGTCTTGCTGGAGGAAACCTTGGGCAGTCGCTCAGTTGTCACAAAGGGAACATGTGTGACTGGTGAGTTTACTGTTTGCTTCAACACTTATGTTCACTTCAACAGACTATTGATATAGAGACTTCCGCAGGCTGCTCGCAAGATTGTTCCGACAGCAGTGTCCGAGGTACTGAACAAGCTTCACAAGACTCTCCAGAAGATGTGTCCTCCAACAGCTCCACGCCTGAGTGCCCTACAGCAAATGGTGATTATGCTGTTATTGCAGCTGTTTTCAATGTGCAATATAATGTTTAGGACATTCTGAGCAAACTAGCACCAATAAAATGTCATGGTGGGCTCTCAGTGATTTTCATTATTAGGGTGCCATTGTTAATGTTTTTTTTTTTTTTTTTCAATTTGTGGAATCGAAAACTTTGCACCACAGAAAGTTGGGCACCTTGGGTAAAAAAGAAGCGAAGAAAGCGCTCGTACGGGATTAGTTGCTGTTCGCTTTTAAATCAATTTTTGTTTATTGCAGTGCTTTCCTGTGTGCCAGCTGCAAGGTCTCCATCAAAGAAATACAAGCAAACCATTCGACGTCTGCAAGCCAAAGTAGCAGCACAGCGGAAAACTATCAAAAGACTGCTGAGGCAGCCTCACCGAGCACCGTCATCGACTTCAAAGGCCCTTGGCATTATCCGACCGCACGTCACCGAGGAGGTTTTTAAACTTCTTTCTGCACATGTTCGCTTGAGGCCCAAAGGCAAGGGCAAGCGGTTTCCCGTGTGGTTCAAGAAATTTGCTCTTCACTTAAACTTCCGTGGTCCGCGAGCATACCGATTTCTGGCTCCATATTTTTCTTTGCCCTCCCGGCGTTCATTAAGGAGGTGGCTAGCCAATGTAAAGATGACTCCAGGCACAATTCCAGGAATCATTTCTTCCATTGCAACAAATACTCAAGCTTGGAATGAACGGGACCGAGTGTGTGCTTTAGTTTTCGATGAAATAGCACTCAAAAAGAATTTGTGTTATGATGCTGCACGGGACATTGTCCAGGGTTTTACAGATGATGGCACTGATCGCACTTCAACCATTGCTGATCGAGCAATGGTAGTTCTTCTTGTTGGTGTTTCGAAAAAGTGGGTTCAACCGGTTGCTTTTACTATAGGGCACACATCAACACCATCATCTGTTATGCATAACCTGCTGGTGTCACTCATTGTGGAGCTTAGGAGCATTAACATTGCAGTGAAAGCAGTCATTTGTGACCAAGGCAGTTCAAATGTAAGTCTCGCTAACCAACTAAGAGTGACTGTAGCAAAGCCTTTTTTTGAAGTTAATGGTGAGCGGGTATATTTCATCTTTGATGTTCCACATTTAATTAAAACAACGCGCAATAATGTGCAAGCACACAAGTTATATATTTGGGATGACATCGTTGACTGGTCCCACATTGTAAGCCTGTACCAATCCTCACATGAGTTGCGGTTGCGATTGGCTCCAAAGTTGACTGAAAGGCACATTCATCAGAAACCTTTTTCTAATATGAAGGTCAGCAGAGCAACGCAGGTCCTCAGTGCATCAGTTTCGATTGCTATCACGGCATTGGTGTATGCGAAAGTGCTGCCTGCCTCGGCCATCACTACAGCACAATTTTGTGATCGTATGGACAGGATTTTCGATGCCTTGAACAGCTCGAGTAAAAAGAAAACTTCGCAAAAGCTCCGGCATGCAATCGTGAAAGAGGATTCAGAGCTGATTGACTTCCTTCGAGGCCAGCCTCCCTGGATTGCATCATGGACGTTTGATGGCAGACGTCAACCACAAACTGTCGTTGGTTGGCAAATCACAATTCAGGCTATTTGTCAACTGTGAGACGACCTCCCCAAAAATTACAATTTTGAATACCTGCTAACACGCAGACTTCAACAGGATCCTCTGGAGAACATATTTGGCCACATAAGGCAAAAGCAAGGTTGCAACACCAACCCCAATGTAGCACAATTTATTTGTGGCCTGAAGCACATCTGCATAAGAAAACTCTTCAAACTGTCAGAATACAGAAATGTCGAGGATGATGAATGTGACCTCCTTCAGGAGCTCTCGCCATTCTCCCTCGCTAGTGCGTCTCTTGTGGATAATGAGGAGTGTGCACAGCCACAGCCTGACGACTTTCCCGCTCTAGACGATCTCTCTGAACTTGCGACCAACATTCACTCCCATATTATTGATGACTCCGCTACATATTATGTAGCTGGTTTTCTCGTCAAATACTTTCTTCGGAATGCACGTGATACTTGCAGTTGCCCACAGATATTGATAGACGACAGCGAGACACTAAAGGGGACCCATCAGTATTTCACAATGCTCAAAGCATACCACGTCCCCAGCAAACTTTTCGGAAATCTAACTGTGCCATCGGAAGCAGCTTTTGAATACGTACAACAACTTGAATGTCACTTTCTTGCCATTATTGAGGCCACTGCACATCACCTGAAAGTGTCTGATGTTTTGTATCACCATCTCTCAAGTGTTGGCGATTTTCATTTCTGCTCTGCTGGGTGTCGCGAGAAGTTTCTGAAAATGTTTTGCCGGGTTCGTTTATGTTGGCATGTGCGTTTTGTGAACCGAAACTTAGATAGGGTTAGGTTCCAGTCTTCAATTTCAGGTATACAGCTTGACAAGTTCAAAGCTTAGCAATTAGCGGCTGCTTTACACAAAAGCATTCAAGGTGAACCGAATCCTGCAATAGCTTTGTTATAGTCATTACTTCGTTACATCAGACCTCATTATGGCCCTCTATCAAGTTCAACGGGACTAACCACTCCTTCGTTATGTCCATTCTTTTGTTTACCCACTATGAAGAGTATGACCTTAAAAAGAAATTATGCTTGGTAGCCTCTCTGTATTTTTGTAGCATATGCGGGCGAACTCTGCACGTTAGTGTGGGTCGTCGGTCACTATGTGCACTTTATCTCTCCAGCTCAAGTAATATAACGATAGCAAAAGCGCGTGTTGAAATATATTCAAGCGGGTAAGGAACACAGTATGAAGTGGGCATGGTTCACATTTTCATGCCTTTCGTATATTAGCTTCTCGTCAACCTCCTCACCACGCCCATCAAAACTTTTCATAAGATTGTCCAAAACTGCAGCTGTTGATGGGGTTGCGGACGCTGCCCCTTTATTATCATAGCTTGCGAGTCATAGCGCACTGTGTACAGCCTTTGTGAAAAATAATGAGTGTTAACGCACTGTGTACAGCCTTTGTGAAAAATAATGACAGTGATAAGGCACTATGTACAGCCTTTGTAAAGAAATGATGACAGTGACAATGCACTGTACAGCCTTTGTGAAAAACAATGACCGTGATAATGCACTATGTACAGCCTTTGTGAAAAACAATGACAGTGATAAGGCACTATGTACAGCCTTTGTAAAAAAATGAGTGATAACGCACTGTGTACAGCCTTTGTGAAAAACAATGACAGTGATAATGCACTGTGTGCAGCCTTTTTGAAAAATAATGAGCGAAAGTGGTTTTCTTCGGCTGTTAGCCCTCTGATACCGCTTTGTAGCACCAATTAAGGTCCACAATTTTGGATAAGTGATGACTACCATCTATTTAAACTTGGAAGCGTCACAGCAACGCCCAGACGCAAGTAACTTGGGCTCTAAGTTTTTGATGAGAGCGACACATAAGAAGAGGCAACAGGTCTGCAAGTGTTGTAGCATGAAGTCTGTCTTTCACATTGTGGGCAAGCTGCCCTACCTTTCCGAGGACGAACAGGCAACGTTGAAGCATCAAGTTCGCTTTTTTTTCTCATTTTGGGCAAGTTGCTCTTAAGAACAGCCAACACACTGTATTTTTGCTTTTCTGATATATTGTGTCGTCTGGTTTCTGTACGCTTTTTATTTTCTGTGTATTACTTCTGTTAACCCGAGTCGTGACTCGGGACTTTATTGCTGTGTATACGTCACTTCTTCCTTCTTTATCAACTTTGTGCGCTGAGGTTTTGCCATAGATCCATATAGATCCTTACCCACTTGCCCAGTGCGTCATTCTTCACCAGCTTGTCGGCTACTGCCAACTCTAGCGATGTGTGCGTTGTCTGTGTTCTCACTCTATTTGTTAGAATTTATTTGTAAGTCTAGATGCATTTGTTGTCTACTTTGCATTTCTGTGCGATGTTCTTCTCATTTTGTGCTTTTTATATGCTCAGCCTCTACCTTGCCTTGGAATAAAAACATTGCGGGTACCCTGTCTCTTTGATTGATATATAGATTGACCGCTTGTTCCAAAAGAAAAGCGCGATGAATAAAGCCGTAGTGAATTATGATTACCTGCATATCTTTCTATTATAACTTAGTCGAAATAAAGATTACGTCATGACCTCAATTCGCACGCAGTTTTGAGCTAAAACAAATAGGGAATCGCTAAATCAAAACGACAAACAATAGCATTGCTATTTGGGCGGAGAAAAGTGGTCTGAAATCATTAACTTTCGCCATAGCCAAACGTCGGTTGCGCGCAGTAATCCAAAATTCGCGCCAGTGAAACCGAAACGGGAAGCGCAGGCCAGTTGCTCTCACCAACCACCAGGTGCGCTAGAGTCGATTGGGCCGCCGGGGTCTATGGGAGTGTCCACTCTAACTTTTTTTCTTTCTCTCTCTCTCTCTCTCTCTCTATATATATATATATATATATATAACTATTTCCGTGGGTCTATGTGGTTATATGTTAATGAGTCTGGACTCTAACATTTCTTTGAAAACGTGCCGTGAATGGAATGCGCTCTACTTTGTATATGTTATTGACATAGTGGAATTGTGCCGTCATAGCTATTAAGTGTTCGTATCGACTTTTGTTGAAATAAACTCTCTTGATTGAGCGGCTCGGAACGGCTCAGCTCACTGAAATGAACGGGCTCATTTGAACGGCTCACCGGTTCACCTAATTCTATAACCTGTGGTATGCATAGTCTAATTTCTTTTACGAATTTAATTATGCATTTATATAATGTATGTCGATGACTATAGCTGGTACATGACTTCGAAAAACGAACAACTTTAAGAACGGCGCCAAACAAAAACAAGACAGCGCACTACTGTATGTGTTCTTGTTTACAGGCTCTTGTTTACGCCTTGCACCACGCCGCTGCTCTGGGTGCGGTCGGCCGGAAGGCGCGCGGTCACGGGCATCCCGGCGATCTCTGACGTGGCCAGCAGGTGCTCCGTCCATTCCGGCGATGCCGCGTCCGCAGCCACAATGTTCTTCGTGTTCATGCGTACATCCTTTACTCCAGGCAGCGCGGAGAGCGCCTGCGCGATGGCAAGGCGGGAGGTACGGGGAAAGGCGGCACCGTTGTGTGCCGGACGAAACAGCACTGTGCTGGCTGTCAGTGGCGAGGTGGGCACAGAAGTTCTGGGAACCCCGGCAGTAGCAACGGGATCCACGGCAGAAGGTGCAGTAGGCGCAGGTGAACTACAGAGAGCCGTAGGTCGTGCGGCAGAAGCGACGTTGTTCCCGGCTAGGTCCGGTGGCAACGCAGAACGCTGGCGGCGTTTCTGCGCCTTTGACAGAACCTGCTGAAACTCGCCCTCGGCGGTAATGTCACTAGCCGGGGTGATGTGGCGATCGTCTTCACCTGTGACACGTGGCGGCAATTTAGTCGTCGATGCAATGTGTGGCGCAGTCCCGACTGCTTGCATGCTTGCATGAGGCACCCTCATCATCGATACTACCGAGCTCGCTGGGACGCGAACGCTTACGTGTAGTAGTGGTGTCCAAATCTTCGAGGTTTGCGTTTATCGGCAGTGGGACGTACTGCGGTTCGACGGGAAACGCGCCCGGCAACCCCGTAACAGCGACGAAATCCCCTGCAAGCAGTACATCCGAAGAGCTCGTGGGGGTTGTCAAAGGCGCAACGGCTCTATCGAGGGTGCCGCCCGATGGTGTCTGCCGAGCCGCCGCAGTGGCCAGGGAGGAAGCAGCGGCGGTAGCGGAGCAGGAGGATCCCGAAGTAGGCGGGTTCCCGGCGATCTCGTGCAGCTGCTCGGCCGGGTCGTCCGTCAAAAAAGGCGGCGTCGCGAACGTCCCCGTTTCGGAGGTGGTCGTTGAGAAGGCAGTAGATGTCGGCCGTTCGCTGATGGCCCGGCAGAGGCGTTGTGCCTGCTCGTGGTGCAACCGCACTGCCTCAGCGCTGGCGATGAGCTGCCACAGAGATCGTGGGCAGGCGACGCTCACCGCGCGTTTGCGTGACGAGCTGCGTACGAGGGAACGCCGCGGGTGGTCGGTCGGCTGCGCCGGTGAAGCTGGGGACGCCCCTGCCATCTTAGCCGCGAAAACGGCTGCGCTATACTACGTCCAGCTCGTGGATATCAAAAGGCGAAGAGGAAATCGGCGGAGACGACGTCGTTGACCGGGCGAGCAGGCAGCGAGGACGACGGTCAGGCGAACGGGCTCGGCGAAGTCCACTCACAGTTGCAAGAACGCAGTACGTAGTAGAAAGAGGGGAGCGTTGCATGAGACGCCACAGCGTCTCCCGCAGACGCGAAAGCTCCGAAAGACACGTCCGATCTCATCGAACGCTCGAGCGAAACTTTTGAATAAGTACACGTGCCACTCTAATGGATAGTATCAATGCGGCTGAAGAAGCCTCAAAGAAAGAACAATTAAAGAGTGCCCACACATTTGCACCGTCTATTACTTTCAGAAATGGTTCGCATGGCATCTAATCATGAAGGACGGTATCTGTCCTTAATATATACATTTTCCCGTTTCGAATTGCGTTCGATACTGAAGTCAGGTAAAAAGAATTACGCTAAATGTGGCAACAAACCATTCTCCCTGAAAGTCTGCGGCTGTTGATAACAAGAAGAAGAAAAACAAAGCCATCATTTGAAAGCGCAGCAGAGAAAGCACGAGAGTTACGTTTAACTAGGGACCGGCAGAATTGTAACCGCAAGCCGTACTTAAACATATCTGTGGACGCTTGCACACGGCTCACTTGATATATGTTCTGTAGATATTCAACATATTATATGATGTCACAATTGGTTTATATATATATATATATATATATATATATATATATATATATATATATATATATTACTGTGTTTCCGTGGGTCAATGTGGTTATATGTCAGTGATTGTGGACTCTTACGTTTCTTTGAAAACTTGCCGTGAATTGAATGCGGTCTACTATGTATATGTTATTGACATAGTGGAATTGTGCCGTCATAGTTATTAAGTGTTCGTATCGTCTTTTGTTGAAATAAACTCTTTCTAAACTCTATTGAGTGAGCGGCTCGGAACGGCTCAGCTCGCGGAAATGAACCGGCTCATTTGAACGGCTCACCGGTTCACTTAATTCTGTAACCTGTGGTATGCATATGGCGAATTCCATTGGGAGAACAGGAGCAGGGCGCCGCGCAGTGCGGGGTCGGGCGACAGCGCAGTGAGAGCAGGCACACTCGACCCGCCACTGGAATACGGCGAGCATTCGGAGAGCAGGTGGGAGGGGGACGTGTGAGGAGAAATGTACCATGTGACTAAAAGCAATCGACGTCCCACCATTCTCTGCAGGAGAGCGGCAAAACACGCGTGATCGTCTTGTAATCTGTCGGGCGTAACAATGTCACCGTTTGCGGCCACGTACTACATACTTTTGTGCAGCGCCGACGCATCCCACAAAGTGTCCGCCTGCGAAGATAATCTGAAACTGCAACTTGAATCTGAAGTTGAGCACCAGCAGCTTTCGCTGCTGTCACCGTCGAGCGTCTCAAGCACTTCAACAAGGCGACGACGCTTTGCTGCCGCTGTCCCCCGCGCATCCAACGAGAAGCAAGGCGGACTAGAAATGCCAGGATCTGTCGCTAAATCGCTGCGAAGCTCGC